>NW_026000130.1:4669704-4688059 GCF_001458135.2 Marmota marmota marmota | reverse complement strand
GGTGGGGGGGGCCGGGGCAGGGGATGTGGCTCAGTGGGTAAGCACCCTGGGTTCAATCCCCATTACGGGAAAGAAAAAAAATCATGGCTTTGATCTTTGGGGGCATTCTGGAGCCTTCCTCTGGCCTCCCTTCCCAAGAGCAGCGACCTCTTGATGTTTTCAATGGGCAGCTGGCACTGATTACATACTGAGCCAGGGGACCGTTGGCGGCAGATCCGGCTATGGTGACCTACCTATCAGTAGATCCTTCCACTGGGTCCCCGATTTTGATCCGAGTTGCCGGGGTCGGGGGGCTCTCCTTGATCTGGGCACCTCGACGCCCACTCTTGCAGCCGATCCAATGGTCTGCGACGGCGGCTTGGTGGATGGAAGTCGTCTGAGCAGACGCTCACGCACCTGCACTGGACATCGTGGGAAAGGGGACCTCGCAGTGCCTGCTGGTGCCGTGGGGTCCAGGCCAGCTGTGACCCGGCGTGCGGGAGACGTCCCTCCAGGTCAAGGTTGGAGCGGCTCCGCTGTTGCTGCCCGCGGCACCTGTGCCGACCACCTGCAAAGGTAACAGGAGAACCCTGGGCCGGTGTGGGACGGCCACGTCTTTCAGGGCGGCTCCATGACCACGCAGGCGCTCTGAGCGGAGCACAGGCCCCGGGCTCCCTCGCGTGTCCTTGATCCTGCAACCACCTCTGTCCACACAGAGCCACAGCGACCAGCAGGGACCACAGCCTCAGGGTGACCAGGGTCTGCTGGCAGCTGTGCTATTGGTGACAGAGCTGCTGATGTCCTCTTCCAGTGCATCGATAACCCCAGCAAAGACTCTGACAACGGCATGAGTGGTCCAGCCACAGGGTCATTGTCCTGGGACAGGTCCCTTCGGAGCTGCCAGCTCGTGCCCCTCTCCCCTGGCGCATCTTCTTAACCAACTCTCCTTCCCTTCAGATGACAACTGCCAAATTTTGTTTCCACGCCTAAGTAGCCACCTGGGGAGAGTGACATTTAATACACCTTCAGTCACGCCTGGGAGCTGGACTTTGAGTGGTCAAGTATTTGTCACTGGTGGGGTGAAAGCCAAAAGCTGCAGGTGCCAGGTAACTGAGGGGAAAAGGGAGGCAGGAAGGAAGGGTGGGAGGCTGGGAGTGGGTGAAGGCCAGGCATGGGTGGAGGCCCTGTGTGGGTGGAGGCCAGGGGAAAGGAAGATGAGGAGGAAGGGGAGAGAGATCCGGGGGTAGGTGATGGGCACAGGCTGTGGCTGCTGTGGCCATCACCTCTGTCGGGTCTGGGCACCTGCTCATTTGGAGTGCTTGAGGCTCATATGTATGTTAAAAAGTAAACTGAGGCACAATAATATTTTAAAGAGTTTTATTTGTGCAAATGATAATTCATGAACTAGGCAGCTCCAGTCAGAAGCGGTTCAGGAGCCCCACTGAGGAGACCTGGTGGCAGGCTCATCACCGACAGGCACAGAAAGAGTACAGAAAGGTCTCTGAGGTGGCTCAGGGGCTTGCCTAGCACGAGAGCGGCCCTGGTTCTGTCCTCCGCTCTGTGGAAGACTCTTTTCCTTTTCATTGGCTGTATGGTGCCTTATGTGTCATTGGCTTGAACCCAGGGACATTTGACCACTGAGCCAGGTCCCCAGTCCCTTTTTATATTTTGTTTAGAGACAGGGCCTCGCTGAGTTGCTCGGGGTCTTGCTAAGTTGCTGAGGCTGCCTTTGAACTTGCGATCCTCCTGCCTCAGCCTCCCGAACCGTTGGGATTCTGGGCTGTTGGCCGTTTCTGATTGGTGGAGCTACATTTCTTTAATCCAGGCCTTTGCAAGGACCATGCTTCAAATCAGTTCAAGGCTGAGGTCACGCCAGGCCCCACTGGTTTGGGCTGCTCACGGATTCTTCCACCCTGGATTCTTCCATTTTCACCAACTTCCACAAACATGAATACGACCCTCGCTTCTGAATCACATCTCATCGAGGGACAGATTCCTGTGGCATGGGACTGCTGGTCTTTCTCCAACATTTCTCTTCTGTTAAATAGCATTGCTTTGATTTTGGAAGGCAAGGCTGTCTTTTCTAGTGTCTATTCCTTGAAGCAGAAACCGGCTCCCTGGGGACTTGTGACAAGTGCCAGGTGTGGTGAGATGTGGTTTCATGGCCATCACCCAGACGACGACGTGAGCCGCGCAATCTTCTGAGTGATACTTGCTCCTGTCAAAAGCGAGTCTGGCCGCCCAAGTCTTACCTTGAAGACTGCTCACCTGCCGCTCAGTGAGGGGGCCGAGGCACTGGGTGGTCTGCGCCTCACAGGCTGGAGGTCAAGGTCAAGAGCTTTAACGGGTGCCGCTTCGGCTGCTTACTTTACATGAATTGGAGCCAGGTGCGTCCTCTCTCAGCCCCAGTTTCCTTATCTCCAATGACCAGACACGCATTGCAGGATTATGTGAGCTGATTGGTGGCTCCGTCAAAGGGAAGGGTGTGTCTCTTGAGGCTTCACAGATGAGGCAACACCTCGATTCTGCTGTGAAAGTGGCCACAGACGACAGGAGTAGGTCAAGGCATGTAGCTGTGTCCCAAGAGAACTTGATTATTAAACCAAACCTTGGCCAGGCCTGGTGTTGCACGTCAATCATCCCAGTTACTCAGGAGGCTAAGGCAGGAGGATGCAAAGTTTGAGGCCAGCCTCAGCACCTTAGCCCTTGACATAAAATCAAAAGGGCTGGGGTGTAGTTGAGTGCCTCTGGGTGCAATCCCCAGTCCAAAAACTCAAACCAAACAAACAAAAAAACCCCAAACCAGAACCTTGAATTTCACAAAATGTTGTGTCACAAAACATACTCCAACCATTTAAAAATGTAAAGACCATTTGTAGCTTGCAAGGTGCACAAAGCCTGCAGGCAGCAGGAGGGATGGACAGGCAGCTTGCGGCCCCTTACCCCCGCTCCTCAGAGCATGCATGGCCTCCAGCACTCAGGAGGGTCTGTTCAGTTTCTCTGTCCCTGAGACTGAGGGCTGATGGCTGGCAATTTCTTTCTTTTTTTTTGGTGGGGAGGGTACCAGGGATTGAACTCAGGGGCACTCCACCACTGAGCCCCATCCCCAGCCCTATTTTGTATTTTAGTTAGAGACAGGGTCTCACTGAGTTACTTAGAGCCTCCCTTTTGCTGAGGCTGGCTTTGAACTCATGATCCTCCTGCCTCAGCCTCCTGAGCCGCTGGGTTGACAGGCGGGCATGACCGCACCCAGCTTGCGGCACTAGGATGGAACCCAGGTCTGCGTGTGCTTGGCTGCTCATTTTCAAATAACCTGTGCAAGGCAAGGAGTGGCCCCTGTGTATGTCCTGAGCCTCTCCTTGTGCAAAGCCACAGGGCAGGAGGAGACTCCGCCCCGCCCTTCCTGAACTGCATGTTCTCAGGCCTCCCACCCTGGGCCAGGGCTGAGCTCTCTCCGGGGCTGCCCTGCACTTCCCGATAGCTTCCCCCCCACCCCCCCACCACCCCCCCCCGCCGCCCCGTGGCACTTATCGCCTGTGATGTAATGGTCTGTGGACTTGTTTACTTGTTGGCCTCTCTCTCCCATGAAGAGAACCCACAGTGGGGCCTTTGGATCTTGGGGGGGACATAAGACAATCAGGGCTCCCCCATGTGTGGTTGGCAGTCTGCTCCCCAAAGCACTCTTCACTGCTGCTGGTGGGGCTGCATCCCTGAGCATCTGGAGATAATGCTGGAATTTTTTTTTCCTTGGGGAGGGGTCCCAGGGATGGAACCCAGGGACACTGGACCCCTGAGCCCCATCCCCAGCTCTATTTTATACTTTATTTAGAGACAGGGTCTCACTGAATTGCTTACGGCCTCACTTTTGCTGAGGCTGGCTTTGAACTCGTGATCCTCCTGCCTCAGCCTCCCGAGCTGCGGGGGTGACAGGCGTGGCCACCGTGCCCAGCGTTAATGCTGGAATCTCAAGGGAAGAAACGCAAGCTATTTTTAAACCCCGCAAAGGTCTGAGTGGTGCTATTTCTACTGCCCTGTCCCCTCTGCCCACCATCTTGGGCAAGAATCCAGAGCTGTCCTCCTTTTTATCTGGCCTCTCCCTTCCAGGCCAGGGTCCCCGCTGGCCCCCACTCTCCATTACCAGGGTAACAGCGGGTCCCACCTCCAACCTCAGGGCCCCGCCACAGGAAGTTCGCCTGGAGTTGTTGGTGTTTTCATGCTTACGGGACCGAAGGCCTGATGTCAGAGCCACCATGTCCCCGTCCTACTGTCCACCTGTCTTGATCAACATCAACACCCAGGCTGACACAAACACGGGGGTGTGGGCCGTCACGTGGCCTCGCATGAGTAACCACATTCTCACTTCCTTCTTTCACACTCTGCGTTGGGGGTTGGCAGGCCGGCGACCACGGCAGAGGGTGCCACAGCGCTGTCTGGGCACTGAAGCGGAGAAGCCACTCTGGGCCCAGGAGGCGGCTTCCCCATGCTCTGCTGAGCGCGGTAAGTGCTGGCTTGCAAAACCACCAGGTCGGGCCTTGGCCCCAGGGACCCCGGGGGCTGCCTTTTGGCTCCGAGCAGGCCGGGGAGGACCACTGGGTCCCTCCTGAGCTGCAGCCTCCTGGGAGGCCCAGCCAAGGCTCCGCGGGCTCCGGCCCAGCAGCTTCCTGGAATCAGTGGCGCCTTATCCAGGCCCTTGGGGCCTGCACCTGATCATTTGTTTGCTTACAGCTTCTGCCTTGGCGGGGGCCGCAGGCATTTTGAATGCAAATTTCAGAAAAATCACAGGCCTGTCCCCAGAAATTGTGCAGCCCCTTCCTCTCACGGTGGGAAACTGAAGTCCACTGAGGCAGAGGGATTCGCTTAGAGGCAGAGCTGAGACTAGGCCTGGAACATTCTAGAAAGGAGGAGGGGGCGCGGGATCTGTCTTGAAGCCGCCAAAAATTTCGAAGTCATGAAAATACCACCCTTTGACACTTTGGTTGGGATTGAGAAAGCGGCACTTCTTCATGGCATGTGACTAACATATTCAAATTGGGACACTATTGTTAGCAAAAGACAAAAGAGTGGAACTCTTAATTGGGAGACTCTGATTGATTGGAATTTGGGGTCTTCAGGGACACTAAAGGAGAATGAGAGGGGCTGAGAGCCAAAGCTTATCTCCACACCCCCCACCCCCTCGGATCAGGCTTCCTGCTGCCTGGGACCCCTCTTCTTGGCTGGCTCATCTCTGATTTCAAGCCCCCAGGGCTGACCCCTCAGTGGGCAGGGCCATAAGAGGTGGCTCCCAGGCCCTGGGCGCCAGAGTGGCTTCCCTGGGGTCACCCACAGGCACCGCCTGTGTGAGGGACACCTCCCTCGCTGGCCTTGGCCCCCAGCCAGGGGAGTTGAAACCCAGAGAGCAGAAAGGGCTAGGTCGCCTGCAGGGCCGAGTCCCCCCTTGAACCTCCGCTGGGCCCAGAGCCAGGTGGGCTAGGATTATGGAGCACCAGAGGGGTCAGTGCCCCTTTACAGATGGGAAAACCAAGACTCAGTGAGGAGGAGAAGCAGCTCCCACAGCCATGTGGCAAGGAGGGGGCTTGCACATGGGGACCAGTCCTGGCCTCTCAGATCCCCACTGCTGGCCTGGAGCAGGACATGCGCAGTGGGGCAGGGGTTAGGCAAGGGGTCGACGTAGGGGGGGGGGTGTCCATGCCCTGCGGCTTCAGAAAACCATCACCTTTTCTTTTTTTTTTTCTTTGTATGAGGATGGAACCCAGGGGCACTTAATCCCCGAGTCACATCCACAGCCCTTTTTAGTTTTTATTTTGAGACAGGGTCTTGCACAGTTGCTTAGGACCTCACCCATTTGGTGAGGCTGGCCTCCAACTTGTGAGCCTCCTGCCTCTGCCTCCCAAGTCACTGGGATTACAGGCCTGTGTCCCCCTCGCACGGCCCACCATCACTTTGGAAGTAAAATCAGGAAGTTCAGATTCATTTGTGCAAAATACGAGGACTCCTGTATACAAGGCCAGCACCCTGGGGCTCCATCAAGTGAAACGTGGTTCCTGGGGAGGTGGAGCGTTCACTCCAGGAAAGGGCAAGTCCTGGTTCACAGAGCAGGGCAAGGGCTGGGTACGTTCCCATTGTGACTCAGGAGCCGGGTGTTCAAGCGTCCAAGGTGGTTCCCACCTGCATGGGCTCCTAACTGGCACACAGGATTTAGAACAGGGCCTGGCTTGCTGTCGCCCCCCACACCTGCCAGTCACAACCCCGAGCAGGCGGCTGGGGTGCCCTGCCTGCTGCCTCCTTCAGAGAGAGAGGCAGGGCACGTTAGAGCCCGTCCCAGGGTGGGGGACAAGGCAGAGGTTAAGGGGCTGACCCTCGTCCTAGGCGGACTGGCTTTTATTGAGCCCGGTGTGCTGATCACTCTGCCTGGACTGACCCCTTCCGCCCTCCAGACCCCACCAGCAGCTGGGGCCCCCATGATGGAGGGCTGGACTTGGATTTTTCAAGGGTGTGAAAGCGACACTTAGTAGAATCTACACTCGGATTTTTGAGCTTTGACCTCCCTCGGGCTGTCATAAGAAGGCGTGGCCTTAGGTGCTTTTACCCAGCTATGGGCGGAATAGATCGGGCCAAGCTGCCATGTTTGGTGTATTCGGTGCATTTCCGATTTGTGATTCTCTTCACTTTACCATGGGTTTAGGGGGAGAGTACCCCATAGTAAATCAGGGGCATTTGTGTTCCAGATGAGATACCCAGGGCTCAGAGAGGTCAGTCAAATGGCCCAAAGTCACACAGCATGTCCAGGGACGGAGCTGGGATTGAACCGGTTGACTAGCAGGGTCCCGGTGGGGGTGTTCTGCTCCCGGGGACTTCACTCTCTAGAGGGGCCTGGGAAAGACCTGCACCTCAGTCTGACCTACTTGTTGATCTGGGGGTTCCCCTTTCCTTGTGGCTGCCTAACCCACACCCCGAGAAGCTCAGGCCTCTGGATTCTGAGATTCCCAGAGCTCCTCCGAAGGGGAGGTTCCCGTGGACACCTCTCCTGAGCGTCCCAGGGCGGCCACCTAACGTGGTCCCCAGAGCTGGGGTAGGGCTCCTTGCTCCTCCCTGCGGCCTGGGTGGGGCTGGGGCAGAAGCAACTGGGTTTGGGGTGACAGGCAGAAGCAGCCTGACCTACTCCCGAGGTGGAGGCACCCTAGGATGTGGCTGTCCTCAGCCCTCCCTCCGGGCTCGTGCTCGGCTGGCTCCTGGAGAGGGGAGGCGGAGGGCGGGGCCTGGACGTGGCTCCTCCCCTGGAGAGGGGAGGCGGAGGGCGGGGCCTGGGTGTGGTACCGCTTGAGCCACATCCCCAGCCCCAAGAGATGCAGCATCTTGTCCTTCCTGTCCAATGGGCTGAAGCCATCAGAACTGTCTCGGGCCCCTTCCTAGTAAAGCCCAGGACAGCAGGGACCTCTGCTGGGCTGGGGACTTTGAGTACTAATACCCAGAACATCTGGGACAGGCTGGTCACTCCCGGCAGGCCCAGGCAGGGGGATTTGGGCTGTCCCACAGTGCCACATCTAATCTCCACAGAGCAAGTCTCTGATGTCACCTGGATCCGAGTGGCTTTCCTCGCTCCCACAGTGGAGGCAGGGAGGTCGCATCTCTGTATTGTCCCCGAGTCTGCAGTCTGTTTCCTCTATTCCTCTGCCTGCAGCCCTGAAGAGGGTCCCCCTCCTGGAAGCCAGCATCGGGGACCCTCCACACGGCGTCCCACCTGAGCCTCTTGGAGCCCATTTTACAGGTGAGGAAACTGAGGCTCAGGAGGTGACCTAGGGTCCCCGCCTCTCGCTCCTCCCAGGCCCTGCGGGTGGGTGTAGGGCGGCTGACAGTTGGTGGTGAGCCGCGTTAGGGCCACCCCCAGGCTGCGCAGTGGGGCCTGCTGTCCAGGGCGCGGCCCCAGGGGCTGGAGGCGGGGCCTGGCCTCCCTGACCCTCCCCCTGCTTCCTGGAAGCCGCTGAGGGCTCTGCCTTCCAGGAACCGAGAACTACCCCGCGGGGCCACCGGCGAGGGTTTCAAAGTTAGGAAACATGATTTCGAGCTGGTGGCTTCCCCTGTGGTCCCTTGCCACCAGAGAGAGGGGGCCAAGGTGGGGCCCCGGGCTTTACCAGCAACCGGGAGCTCCACTCCAAGTGCGGAGAAGCCCCGCCCCTACGGAGGCAGGTTGGTGGGGAGATGCACGGGTGTGTGTGTGTGGGGGGGCGCGCGCGCCACATTTATTAAGCACCTACTGTGAGCCCGGGACTTTTGCATCCATCTTCTCGTTGCATTCTCTCAGCAGCTTGATGAGAAAGGGACCATTTGTTCTCCTCGTTTTACAGACTGGAAATTTGAAGCTCAGAGAGGCCAGGATCTGTCTCAAGGTCACACAGCTTGCAGGAAACCAAATCGGGACTTGAACCCCTTTTTGTCTGATCCCCTAGTCGTGCTTTCAATCCTACATCCTATAATGCACCTGGTAAATAGGGGACTGAACTTTCTAGTGAGGTGACTTCAAGTCCTTTATCTTACTGTGCCCTCTCCCCACCTGGGCTCCCACCTCCACACACAAACACATGGGGCTAAGCCCTCTTCCAACAAGCTTTTGTGTCTTTTGCCCCCTCATAAAGCCTTCCTGAATCCTTACTGGGTTCAACTCCCATCTCAGCCACTCACCTGCTGTGTGTCTTTGGGAAAGTCGCCTCGCTTCTCTGAGTCTCAGGTCTGTTTTCTCCTCCAAATCACACGACTGGAGGATGAGGGGAAATACCGGAAGCTACCCCAGTGCTGATGGAGGGTCCCCCCTGTCCAGGGAGCCACCAAATACCTGCATCCCTCTCACAACACAGCTGCTGCTCGACACAGAATTTCCTTTTGAAAGTTTTTATTGTGATAAAATATTCAGATACAACACAGCAGGGTCACTCCCTATTCTCTTCTCACCTGGGCCCCATCTCTGTGATCTGCCTCATCTAGACACGGGGAAGAGTGGACGCGTGATCCTCCTGGCTGGCTAGTTCCAGCGTGGTCTAACGTCCATGCAAGTGTGAGAACTTGACCTTCTCGCCCCCCAGGGCCAGTGGGCCTTCACTGTGCTTGATCCACCTGTCACCGCTCCCCCGAGTCCTCCTTCAGGCTCTGTGTATCATCAGGCCATGGCCAACACTGATCCAGGAGAATCTGTTTGAGTCCCTGCTTTCAGTCCCTGGGAGAATACACCTGGGACCGACCCAGGGCAGGATGGCAATTCTATTTCTAGGAACCACGGAGCTGTTGTCCCTAACGGCTGCCCCATTTTCGGTCCCCACCAGCCATGAAAGAGGGCTCTAGTTAGTGCATGACCTTGTCACCAGCTGTTATTTTCTATTTTTAAGGTCACAGCTATTCTGGAGAGAGTGGAATGACACATCATTTTGACTTTATTAATCAAGAAAAAAAAAGCTAGGTGCATTTTATAGTAAAATTTAAAAAATAGTTTTGGAAAAGGGATGCCATCAATAAAATCAAAAGAATTGTGTTATATTTTGGGAAAAATTATAATGCAGATGATAGGAAAAAAAGGCATGTGTGTGTGTGGGGGGGGTGTTCAAAATGACACCAACCCAAAGACAATTAGACAATGAATACAAATACTCAAAATATTGCAAATACTTAAAAATATACAATAAGAAACTGAGTACGGTGGCCCCCACCTGTCATCCCAACAGCTCGGGAGGCTGAGGCAGGAGGATCTCAAGTTCAAAGCCAGCCTCAGTGAGGCCTGCTAAGCAATTCAGTGAGACCCTGTCTCTCAATAAAAAATCAAAAAGGGCTGGGGATGGGGCTCAGTGGTCGAGTGCCCCTGAGTTCAATCCCCAGTACAAAAAAAAAATTTTTTTGGCTACCACAGCGTCCAGAAACATATGTGGAGGAGGATTTAACTTAGCATCACTTTTAGAGGTTAAATAATTTGAAATAAAATGATCTCCCACCACTGTGACAATAATAGGTATACTCTGTTTAAAATACATACCACTGGGGAATTCTTAAGGGCAAAGTTTTGGATTCTGTAAACAGCAGCTAGTGCTGTTCTGAAAGGTCTGGCTGTTCTCCTGTCCCCAGAAGGTGCAGCTAATGGCTCTGGGCCCCTAAGGACTTATAGGATGTGTTGCCTAAAAGAGCCCAGGCACTGGAACCCTGCAGAGAGCTGGCCACATGGGCATTTGGCCCACATCATGTCATGGTCCTGAGAGCAGCCTGGGGGTGGCACCCTCATCTGCATTGTCTAGGCGAGGACACAGCCAAAGGAGGCAGGACCATGCAGAGATGCCCAGAGGGAAGAAAAACGAGGCAACCTGAGAACTGGCCAGAGCTGTGCGGAGAGGGAGCCACGATAGGAGAAGGGGGCAGAGAAGCCACCTCACTGTACTCTGGCACAGGACCAGACTCAAGAGGGCTCGAGCAACTTTACTGTGGACTGTGTTGCAGACCCTGCCAGTGGGCGAGGACCTGAGCACGCACCCTCTTTGATCTCTCTCTCTCTCTCTCTCTCTCTCTCTCTCTCAGTGCAGGGGTTTAAATCCAGGGCCTCATGCATGCCAGGCAAGTGCTCGACCACTGGACTCCATGCCTAGCCCCTTATTTCATTTGATTTTTGACACAGGGTCTCACTAACTTGCGGAGGCTGACCTCAATCTTGCCATCGTCCTCCTGAGTAGCTGGCATGACAGGTGTGGGTCACTGCACCTGGCTGCATGTTTGTCTCTTTATGAATTGTACACAGGTACCACTGTGCTCTTGGGATAAATTATTAATATCTACAACAATAGAATTAACAAGGGATGACATGAAAGTCAGTATAACCATAAGCTCTAGGACCCTCTTCCGATGCCCCTGTGGGTTATCTTGCCCATAAATAAAAAGTTTTAGTCAAAGTGCTGGATGTGGTGGCGAACGCCTGTCATCGCAGCAACTCCGGAGGCTGAGGCAGGAGGATCCCGAGTTCAAAGCCAGCCTCAGCAAAAGCGAGGCCCTAAGCAACTCAGTGAGACCCTGTCTCTAAATAAAATACAAAATAGGGATGGGGATGGGGCTCGGTGGTGGAGTGTCCCTGAGTTCAATTCCTGGTACCAAAAAAAAAAAAAAAAGAGTTTTAGTCAAAAATGTTAAAGACACAAGTGAAGCTCTTATGTTCTCGAGGGAGAATCCTGGGTGGTTTTGTGAATGTTGATAAATAGTAACAGCTGCTATTGCTGAGCGTCTGCTCTGTCCTGGCCCGTCCTGGGGGGTGGGGTGCCTGTCTCAGGCGGAGGATCGGGCCGTGTCCTGATGTCTGTGTGTCTCTGTGTCTCCCAGGTACCATGCCCGTGCACCTGCTCCTGCTGCTGACCCTGCTGGGCCCTGGCAGTGCCCTCCAGCTGTGGGAGATCACCCACAGAGCAGCCCCAGCCCCCTTGCCTGCCCGGGTACGGAGACAGGTGGCCCTGGAGGACGACTACGGTGACCAAGACTATGTCACAGAGGGCACAGACCCTCCGGAAACACTGGACAATGACACGGGGGCCGTGGCGGCAGGCCCCAAGGTTCTGACCACGAAGGGCACATTGGAGCCGAGCGCTTCTGCGGGGCCCGGAACCCCCGGGCCAGCCACGGTGGAGGCCTCCACGGGGCACTCTGCTGGCCTGGCTGCAGGGGGGACAGCCATGGAGGGGCCAAGCACAGAAGTGGCCACGCCATGGGTGTCAGTCACAGGGCCGCTGGCCACAGAGCTGACCTCTGCGATTGCTGCATCCACAGAAGGGCCTCTACCCGTGGAGACAACAGCCATGGAGGGCCTGTCCACAGAGCCAGCAGCCACAGAGGCTGACACCACTCCGTCCGTGACCACCGAGGCAGAGACCACCCAGACTGCGACCACTGAAGCAGACACCGCTCCGCCAGGGGCCACCGAGGCAGAGACCGCTCCGCCTTCGGCCACTGAGGCTCGGTCCGTGAAGCCTGTGGTCACGGCAGTTGTGTCCACAGAGAAATCCAAGGTGAAGTCCCTGTCCAGGGAAACCACCGCCACCACCGCCTCTCGTGTGACTTTCGAGGGTGCCATTGCGACAACCAGCAACTTGCACAGTCGCGAGGTCGTCTTCCCTGGAGGCTCCGTGGACCCCAGCTCCACGGGTGCCTCGGACCTGATCCCCGTGAAGCAGTGCCTGCTGGCCATCCTGGTCCTGGCCCTGGTGGCCACCGTCTTCTTCGTGTGCACCGTGGTGCTGGCCGTCCGCCTCTCCCGCAAGACCCACACGTACCCGGTGCGCAGCTACTCGCCCACCGAGATGGTCTGCATCTCGGCCCTGCTGCCCGAGGGGGGCGAGGGCGCCCCGGCCACGGCCAACGGGGGCCTGCCCAAGAGCCAGGGCCTGAAGGCCGAGACCCGGGAGGACCGCGACGGGGATGACCTCACTCTGCACAGCTTCCTCCCCTAGCTTGAGGCCCTGGCCCTCCACAGCTCTGGGCTTCCCTGGAGACCCGTGGGACTGGGGGTCTTTAGGGAAGGAACTCTGGCTGCCCCAGACAGGGCCCAAAACAGCCAAGGTCCTGGGGCCGCACAGGACTGGCCAGCCAACCAGGGAGCCTGGCAGCCCCAGGCCAAGAGCCACGCAGGCAGCCACTTTGCCTGAGAGATCCTTGCCCCTCCTTGTCCCCCATCTGTCCCGAGGCCCCTTTTATGCCTCCATTCTTCCTTCCTCCAGCCCACCTGGGTCTCATCGCCATGTCCCCAAGGAAGACTGAATGCCTGTGCCCCACCTACCACTATATTCTTTTTGTTTTGGGTACCGGGGATTGAACTCAGGGCACTCGCCCACGGAGCCCCATCCCCAGCCCTAGTTTGTGTTTTATTTAGAGACAGGGCCTCACTGAGTTGCTCAGGGCCTCCCTGTTGCTGAGGCTGGCTTTGAACTGGCGATCCTCCTGCCTCAGCCTCCCGAGCTGCTGGGATGACTGGCCTTGCTCCCGGCTCCCGTCTCTATTTTCCTCTCTCGCCATGGTCACCACGTAGAGGAGCATTTTGGAGGGGTGCTGAAGAGCATGGGGTTCCTGAGGCCATCTCCACACCCTGAAGGGCTGCTTGGGTGGTCTTGGGTGCGTTTCTGGGAAACCCAGGGTGAGGCCTCAGCCTGTAGGTGCTGGGGTGGGTGGGGGGGCTGTGTGCACCCATGAGTTTCCATCTGGTGACAGAGGAAGCCCATCCTGCCCCTCTCTCCTTCCCCTGTGGCCGTGTGCCAGGGTGGCTCTGTCTCCTTCATGCAGTGTCCCTCACCCAGCCCTGGGCCTGACCACACACAGGCACTCAATAAACATGATGAACAGACGCTTGGTGGCCGGTCCTTCAGTGTCCAGGCCGCCTCCTCCCGGCAGCCTTCCCAGCATCCTCCATTCCTCAGCCGTTGGCCTCTGACCCTGGGGCCCTGGGGAAGCCCCCTGCCCAGGCTGACGGGTTGACTTCTGGGTCCCCTCGTGGGTTTTGGGGGCCTCTAGACCCATCCTTGAGCAGCTAGGGGAGGTCTCAGGCTGTCACGAGAAAATCAAGGGCCCCATTCAGCCCCCCATGACCATTTTATTCACCCCCGTGACCCAGTTGTGACCTACAGAATTACATTTCCCCGGACTTCAGACGAACGTGGCTCTGCGTGCCCCCCCCCCCCGCAGAAGCCACCGGTTTCTTCTTTCCACGGGGTGAGATCTCCAACCCATGACGCCTGGTGGCCACTGTGGCTACTTCTCAGCTCAGATGAGAAGTTTGGGGTCATCGAGCTTTTTCTTCAAGGGTCAGTCGGCCAATACTGGATGCTCCAGCTGGTCACTTTGTCTAGGTTGCAGCCTCGCCAGGTCCCAGAGGCGGGTCATAAGTGACTGTCGCAACTGTGTTGAAGTACAGCTGGGTCAGGCTCTGAAAGTGTGCTAACCTGTGATGTCAGTGTCAGGTGACAACCCTCCCAGGTGACCAGGCATCCCAGTTTGCCTGGGGCTTTATGATTTTTTTTTTTTTTTTTGTACTGGGATTGAACTCAGGGGCACTCACCACTGAGCCACATCCCCAACCCTATTTTGTATTTTATTTAGAGACAGGGTCGCACTGAGTTGCTGTGGGCCTCGCTGTTGCTGAGGAACTTGCCATCCTCCTGCCTCAGCCTCCTGAGCTGCTGGGATTAAGGCCGGGCACCACTGTGCCCAACTTCCCCAGGGTCTCCTCAAGGGGTCCTTCTGCAGGCTTCCCTTCCCTGAGGGCTTCTTTCCTTGAGGATGCGGTGTGACTGCGCAGGTGTGGCTTTCCTTCTCTGTGGGACCAGGACAGCTGACCCTTCCGAGCTCTCCATTTGGATTCCCATCTCTGCTCACCCAGGTGCAGGATTGAATCCAGCCTTGCTGTGGGTGCTCAAAACAGCCACCAGGGGGCGCCCGCCACCAGCCCCTAGAGCCGTTGAAACCTGGCGCTGCTTCTGCCTGGTCTTGGAGGAGGAAGGAGAGGTCCTGACCCAGGGCGGTGCCCCAGACCACGGGGCGCTGCTGAATGCTGACAGAGGGCTCCCTGGAGGGAAAAAGCCCTGGTTCGTAGGGTTTGCATACTCCTCCGTGGAAATACCTCAGGGCCAGTTTTGAGCCACCAAATATTAAATCGCAGAGAACAAGATGTCAATAACCTTGAGAACACAGATAATATCAGGATGTAGCGAAATGCGTAGGAAGTGGTGAGTTTTGAGCATTGATGACCTTGGTGTGTGTGTGTGTGTGTGTGTGTGTGTGTGTAGAACTGGGGATGGAACCTGGGGTCTGCCTCATGCTAGGCAATGCTCATGCTCTACCACTGAGCTGCACCTCCAGCCCCCGATGACCTTGGTTTCTATTTAATTCTTTTTTTTTTTTTTTTTTGGTACTGGGGTTTGAACCCAGGGGAACTGCACTTCTGAGCTGCATCCCCAGCCCATTTTATTTTTTGAGACAGGGTCCTGTTAAATTGATGAGACTGGCCTTCACCTTGAGATCCTCCTGCCTCAGCCTCCGGGGTTGCTGGGATGACCGGCGTGGGCCACAGCACCCTGCTGACCTGGGGTTTTAATGTAAAGTATTTATTAAACAACAGACGGAAAAGTTGCTATGTGGCTTCCAGGCAGACAGGGCTGGCTGTTGTCACCAGTACCAGTCCCCCCTGCCCTTGAACATCTCCCCAAACACCCCTTGAACCCACACACACGAGCCCTGTGAAGGCTGTACTTGTGTCCATTTTACAGAAGAGAAAACCTTGAGGCTCAGAGAGATGACGTCACCTTCCCCAGGCCAAGCACGAGCATCTGGGATTGGAACCCAGTCTGAAAACCATCCTCACCACGATGTCACGCCACCTTAAGATCACAGTGGGGTTCTGGGGGAATCCCATGCCCCAAAGTCACCCCCCGCTGACCTTCCCTGGGCCCTGGAAGTCCCCCCTTAGTCACCCTTCGTGTCTTCTTGAGGCTGAGAAAAGGCATTGGTACTTGGGAGGGTGCCAGGGCACAGCCCAGCAGAGAGCAGGGCCCAGCAGAGCTGGGCGGGGACAGAGGGGCAGCCCCTGGGCTGACAGTCACCAGCTCTCGCTGCTCGTCCTGCCCCTTGCCAAACGCGGGCTCCATGTCATCTCATTCAGGCCTCACAAGGACCCCACGATGTGGGTGCAGCAATTACCTGGTTCTTGCTGGGGAACTGAGCCCCGGGCGCCGGCTTGTGTACCTCTGGGAACCGCAGATCTGCTGGCCGGGAAGGAGGAGGGGAGACGGGACGTGGGGAGCAGGCGGGTGCCCGGCCACCCCCCTCATCTCCCACCAGCCGGGCTGCCGGCTGCGGGGTCACCCAGCTGCTGCTCTGTGCGGGGACCCCCAGCTGCTCCCCCACACCCCATCCTTATCGCCGCGTGACCAAGCAGCGGGTCATTGCGGAGTGCCAGGCACCGGCAGGGCCACGTGACCAGGACAGGCCTGGTGACACCTCACAGTCAGGAGAGGGCATGGGGCATGCATGTCCCCCAGGAGAAGGTCGGGTGTCTGTACTCAGAGTGTGGGGACGCTGAGGGCTGGAGTGGGGCAGGTCTGTCCCAGGACCAAGGGACGAAGAGCCAGGACTGGGGCGGGAAGGCCAGCCCTGGACGCTGCTGAGCTCTGGGTGGCTCTGGCCCTGCCCTGGCCTCCACTGCTTTCCCTGCTTGGGAGGGGGGCGATGGCATCGTCCCTCACCCCTGCCCTAGTCCTGGCCCTGGATGTCCCCGTCTGCACAGACGGTTCTCTGTGTCTGCTCATGTCACCTAAATGACATGAGCACCATTCACCTGGGTCAGCGGTGACCAGAGCCTGGCCCCCGGGTACTGCTGGTCTGTGACGCCCACAGGGCACAGAGGAGGCGGTTCCAGAAGGTTCTGTGGGAGCAGAGGCCCAGCCCCACAGCCCTGGACGACACCCTGCAGGACCGTGGGCACCCGGCCACCCCATGGGCCCGCTTCCCCACTGTAGCTGCTCCCTGTAGGGACAGCTCACGGGACAGGAAGCAGCTCTGGGCAGTGGTTGACAGGGTAGGTGGGGACCCCAGGCCTCCCTCTGTCCTGAAGGAGGCAGTTAACAGAGGACCGACCTCTGAACCTGGTTGACCTTGACGTCTTGTGAGGGGTGGACGCAGGCAGCCCCACATCACTGGGCTGTTGGGGTACCGACCACCCCTTCAGGTTCTCTCCCACACGCCGTCCCTACACACAAGGGGTGTGCGTCTTCGGGCAGCCACGGTGACTTGTCTTTGCTATGTGGCAAAGTGGGTCCTGGTGCAGAGCAGCTGTCCCCCATCGGGCGTAAAGAAGCACAGTCAGGGGATGCTGAAATAACCCAAAATGGGCCTTCGCTGCGGTGTGGAGTGAACTCTGGGCCTCAGTCTCCTCATCTGTGAAATGGGGTGACAATGGCACCGCTTCCTGGGTGCACGAGGAGGGTAAGCGAGACAGGCGCGGGAAGCTCTTGGCACAATGCCTTGGCAGAAAGTAAGTGCTCAATAAATCAAGTGCAGAAAAAATCCCACAAGGAATCACTCCGACTTGCTCAGAGTCTTTGAGTTCAGCCAGGGGGGACTTGGATTCCAGTGTCACCTGTGCCCAGGTGGAGAGGCCCTGCTCTGAGGGGCCCACTCGGCAATGGGGTCCACAGAGCCCCCTTCCCAGAGGTTCCTGGAAACCCGAGGCGCTTCTGTGTCACCATGAACTCGGTTGTTAAGTAGCCTCTTGGTGGCTGGAAGGCTGTCACCCTGGCTGGCCCGGCTTTGCCCGTGGGCACCCACGTGCCTGGGCCTGGCAGGACCAGAACGTGAGACACACGAATTGCTGCTCTGACCAGGAAAGAGGCCTTTGTCAGGAGCCTGGATACAAGTGACGCAGACACAGTCTCCTTCCACAGGCCCGAAACCCACAGGTGAGCTGCCGGCCAGCCTCGGCCCCGGTTCTGAGCTGCCCACTGCCCCCGGAGGGTAGGTCTTTCTGGAGACCCTGTGGGGTGGCCTGGTGTCTAGCCTCTGAGCCCCCAAGAGGCACAGGCTTGGATTCCCCAGAGGCTCAGCAGCCCCCAGCAAATCACAGGACACACAGGTGTATGTGGGACAGCGGGAAGCCCTCATCCTGCCAACGGAAGCTTCTGGGCCCCACCCCTGCCCTGTTCCAAGCCCTGTCTCATCTAGGGACACGCATTTTGGATGAGAGAAGGACACTCCTGTCACCTCCCCCTCTGTCCTGGAGCCTCAGGTGCTCCTGCCTCAGGGTCTTTGCACCTGTGGTCCCTGCGCCCAGCCTCCGCCCTGGCATCTTCGGATTCTTTAGGTCTCAGCTTGAAAGTCACCCTCTCAGCCCCCAGGGGTTCACTCGTGGGTCCTCCTTTGCCCCTTCCCAGGCCCTGGGCCTATGGAGTTGGTTGCACCCTAAGATAGTGGGACCTCTTTTCCCCGGGTCTCGCTGTCCCTGTCACTGCATGCGAGTGGCACACAGTAGGGGGCCCAGGGGCCCTCTGTGGGGTGGAGGAACTAGGTAGGAGGCTCTGCAGGAAGACCGAGGCCGAGGCAAAGGGAGGAGGCTGCAGGAAAGGAGGCTGGGACGGATGGTGGCGGCAGGTCGCAGGCACTGTCGAGGGAGCCTGGTGGCGCTTAGGGACCCTGCTCTGGGCTCCTGGCGGCTCCCGGCTCCGCCTTCCTCACCTGCGAAGTGGGGACAGGCGTTTCTCCCCGGGCTGCAGTGACAGGGGCTGCCCGGCTCCTGGGCTCCGGGTAGCGGCCACCCAGCAAGGGGTCCCAGCAGGGGGACGGCCATCGGGGCACCGCGGAGGCTCCAGGTCCCCGCAGCCCGGCCCCGCCC
>NW_026000130.1:4664076-4668587 GCF_001458135.2 Marmota marmota marmota | reverse complement strand
GTCATGGATCTGTTTTTTTTTTTTTTTTTTTTTTTTCTTTTTTGACAGTCTATCCTCTCACTAGAGCGAAGGGTCACAGGATGGGCGTCTCTATCTGGGCTGTGCTCTGCCTTGTCCCAGTGCCTGGAAAGCGTCTGGCCCCTGCTGAGCGCTGAGTAAGTGTTTGGAAATTGAGTGAGGAGAGAGGAAGGGGGGAGGCCAGGGGAAGAAGGAAGCCGAGTGGGAGGGTCACAGTGGTAAGCAGGGGACCTGCAAGATGGCTTCCTGAGAGTCTGGTAACTTGGGGTCCCTGAAGTGTAGCCCCAAGCGCTCTCCACTTCTCGCTCTGGACCGGCCTCTCCCTGCTCAGAGGCCGCAGGGCCCTGGTTTCCAACCCTGTTCCTTTCTACGGCAGGGGCTTGTGCGGCCCCAGGGCAGTGGGCAGAGGGAAACTGAGGCCAGGTCTGCAGTGTGGCCCCGGCTGTTTACATGTCTGGCTTCCTCGGGGAGCTCACACCGCCCTGGGGAAGGTGAATGTTTACCAGGGAGAGTGCAGCCGGCCGGGGCCACCAGGGCCCCAGGAAGCTCCAAGACGCTGACACTCAGCCTGTGGGTGCGCCCCCAAGACTGGAGGATGCAGGGCTCTTTTTAACTATTTTTTTTTAAACCTGGGTTTAACCACTCAGCCACATCCCTCGTCCTTTTATTGTCTTATTTGGGCACAGGGTCTTGGGTCTTGCTAAGTTGCTGAGGCTGGTCTCAAACTTGTGATCCTCCTGCCTCAGCCTCCAAATCTTGTAAACTTTAAATTGAGTCATAAACTAGGTGAAGGGCACAAGTCTCAAGTGTTCAGCTCCGTTCCCCCCCATGTGTGCATCCCCGGGTCACGACCCAGGTCTGGGCGTCACGTGGTTCTAGTACCAGAAGGTTCCTTGTGCCCCTCCCCAGCTGGTACCCCCAAGGGTCACTACTCTTCTGACTTCTGATCCCCTCGCTAAGCTTGGCCTTTGTTTGAGAACTTTGGGGAAATGGACGTGTCCATCCCTCGATCAGTGTGTGTGGGACTCAGCCACGTCCCACCTTTCCACGGCTGGTCGTGGGCCACCTTGAGGACGTGGGGACCTCCGTCCGTCCTCCTGCCGATGGCTGAGTGGGCTGTTTTGGGTTTGGGGCTATTAGGACTAAAGCCACGAGGGACAGGTCTGTTTGGGTGGGGATGTGTACTTTCCTTTCTCTTGAGGAAGGAGACGGCGGGGTCAGAGGGGAAGGGTAGGAGTAACTTTATAAAAGCCACCAACGCGTTTTCCAAAGTGACATAAGCACATGGAAGAGCTGCCTCTGACCCTTCCCCTTCTAGGCTGGGAAACTGAGGCTCAGGTCACGTGGTGTGTGAGGGGCCGAGTCTGGAGCTAAGGTAAGGCCCCCAATTTACAGGTGAGAACCAGTCAGCGCCCAGTCTTACTTCCCCAGAGGAGGTCCCCGGCGAAGCCCTTCCCTGCCCCAGGGCCTTTGCACATACTGCACCCTTGGCCTGGGAGCTCCTCATCCGCCTTTGCACCCCTGCCTCCCCTTATCCCGCTGCTGTCTGTTCCGGTTCCTTTCTGGAGAGGCTGCTCCTGACCACAGTTGCAGAAATAGCTGCCCCTGCCCCTGCCCTCGTCCAAGCTGTCCTGTTTCACCCTCTTCTCCCCTGATGGCAGTTTGCAGTGTTGGGTGGTCCTCCCTGTTGGCTGGTTGACTTGTTCCCCTCTGTCTCCCCTAACAGCGGCCCCTGAGGCAGGGCCTGGTACCTTGTCCCCTCATTCTCCAGTGTCCATGCCGGAGATGGTGCAGAGCAGGTGCCCAGGAAATACCCGTCACGGGGACCCAGGGACAAGGCCATGAGGGTCAGCGGATCCCAGTCCGTCCCGGCCTCCTGGCCTCCGTCCACCCCCCCACCCTGTGCCGTGGCCAGGTTGCCCGGCAGCCAGGGGTGGCACTTACTGAGCACCTATTGCACCCTGGGCCCAGGCACTGGGGACGCTGGAAAGGCCTGGTTCTGTCCTCCTCGAGACACAGAGGCCACGAGAGGCCAGCCAGGTGCTCCGGCCTCAGGTGGGGAGCCCAGGGCTGCGGGGGAATGGGGGGCTGCCTGGCTCCCTCCCTGGGGCTCCTGAGGGCTTCCTGGAGGTGGTGCCAAGTGGGAGGCAGGCCACCTAGCGTGTCCCTCTGAAGGCCAGGCCTGCGCTGTGACGGGGCCAGGCCTCTCCAGCCACATGAAAGGCTCCGGCTATTTTTGCTCAGAGGGCAGGTCGCGGTGGCCTCGGGCGCTGTGTAATTAGAGGTGGCCCTGGGCCCTCCGGGGGCGGAGCGGGGCTGTGGTGGGCCGAGCGGCCGCAGGCTCAACCAGGGAGGGTCCTGGCAGGGTCCCAAGCCGGGGTGGGCGCTCCCAGCCAGGCTGCCTCGCAGGCTTGGGCTGCTCCTCGCTGCACAGTGGGGACAGGGCGGGGTCCCACAGTGGCTCCTGGGCTGGGCAGAGGGCCTGGCGCTGTCCTAGGCCTCGGAAATGACAGGTTGTAGGACACGGTCCAGCCCGCTCCGGGCCACAGGCCGCCGCCCCCCTGGGAGCCACGGTGGTGTAGGCCCCGGGAGTGACCAGGCCGGGCCCCCACGTGCCCCAGAACCAGGAACACGGACCATGAGACTCCTGGGATGGCCGAGGCACGGCTGGAATGACCCCTCTGTGTTCGCTGGGCAAAGCGACGTGGAAGTCACAGGGCCATTCTCTGTCATCAAGCTTTAATGGAGCCCCGATTGCATGGTGCTCCCCGCCAGGGTTAGGAGAGTGCGCAAAGCCGGAAAGACTCCTGAAGAACCCTCTGGGAACTGGCTCAGGACAGTGATCTTTAGGAGCTGCCCTGAAGGTGTGGCCTTCCATGCATCTCAGGCCCTTTGCATATGCCATTCTTCCTGCTGGAAACCCTCCTGCATCTTTGTGTTCCTAAATACCTCCTCTTCCCCAAGGGCAGCTGGACTGTCACCTCCTGCTGGAGGCCCCCCATGAGGCCTGAGTTCACACCAACCGCCTTGGCAAGGGCTCCCCTGGCCCTGAGCTACCTCTCCCAACTCGAAGCCCAGTGTGCAATTAGAGATTCATTTGTTTGTTTATGTGCTTGACACAGGTCCCCCACCTGTTCTGTGAGCTCCTGGCTCGTCACTGTCTCCCAGGGCCTGATTGTAGGCTGGGTGCAGAGCAAGGGCTCAAGAAATATTTGTAGAATGAATAAAATTTAGAGTGTTTCTGGGTTGGAGCCTGAGGGCTGGCCGGCTGGTGGCGAGTGTCTAGCCTGACCCTACATTTAGCTGCAACCCAGAGATGGGCAGGGACATGGGTCGGCAATTTGTGCAGCTGCCCACAGTTGGTGCTTGAGCCGGGTGGGGACATGGGGCTCCTTTTGACGGGGTTGCTGTTCTGTCCCCGAATTGTTGGGGGTGGGGTGTGCAATTGAACAGGAAGCATTTGTGTGTGTATGTATGTGGGTGAGCATGACTGTGTGAACCATGTATGTGCGGACACGTGTATGTGTGCATGCATCTGTGTGCACGTGTGTGCGCGTGTGTAAGTGCATGTGTGTGTGTGTGTGTGTGAGTACATCTGTGTGTGCGTGTGTTGCTGGGTCTGATGGCCTTCTAACCAGGCAGAGGGAGGCAGGACAGGGCCTCTACTTGTGTCTGGGAGCCAGCGTGCCCACCAGTGAGTGCCTGTCCATAGGTGGACGGTCCCCAGGGACTGCCCTTCAGGGTTTCCATTAGCTCAGATCTGCTTGCTCACAGGGAGGTCATCTGGGACATTGTCTCCATGGACCAGCCTCTCTGCCTGGGGTCCCCAAGCACTTGGTCTGGCCTCTGTCCTCCTGCACAGCCCCTTCTGTTTTGTGAAACAATTCATGCCGGGCACGGTGGTGCTTGACTGTCATCCCAACAACTCAGGAGGCTGAGGCAGGAGGATGGTGTTCAAAGCCAGCCTCTGCAATGTAACGAGGCCGGAGCAACTCAGCAAGACTGTGTCTCAAAATAAAATACAAAAAAAAAAAAAAGAAAGAGAGAAAGAGAGAAAGCATTTCACGCGGGAAGATTCTCCTGTGATCAGCAGGTGGGGGCCTGGGTGCTGGGGCCCCCGCAGGGCTGGATTGTGTCTGATCCTCTGGACCCCGGGGCGCAGGGCTGGCCACTGTGGGTGGTGTGCTGAGCTGGGCGGGCGAGTGCGTGAATGGCTGGCTGCCTGCAGGGGCTACGAGCTCAGGTCAGCGGATGTCCTGGTCCAGGGCCCTGGTGACCATTTGAACTCACCTGGACTCACGCTCCCCTCCGTCAAGCGGGTCCAGAACTCCTGCTCAAGCTACCCCCACTGGGGTGTTGTGAGGTCACAGTTTCCAGAAGGTCAGGGTCAGAGGGAGCTCAGGGGCTCCCCTCCCAAGCCCTATGAGGGGGAAACTGAGGCCTGGAGAGAGGACGGGCCAGCCCTGAGCGGGTGGTGGGCCTGGCTCCCCCCC
>NW_026000130.1:4655174-4658334 GCF_001458135.2 Marmota marmota marmota | reverse complement strand
CCTCCTCACTCTTCCACCCGCCCGCCTCCCTCCCAACCTCCCTCCTCCAACCTCCCTCCCAAGCCCCCACAATCTTTTCTTTTTTAAATATTTATTTTTTGTAGTTGTACACAATAACTTTTATTTATTTTTATGTGGTGCTGAGGATCAAACCCAGGGGTGCTTAACCACTGAGCCCTTTTAAATATCTTATTTTTAAAAATATTGTATTTAGAGACAGAGTCTCACCGAGTTCCTTAGGGCCTCAGTAAGTTGCTGAGGCTGGCTTTGAACTCACGATCTTCCTGCCTCAGCCTCCTGAGCTGCTGGGATTATAGGGGTGTGCCACTGTGCCCTGATTTACTTCTATTCTTTGGGTTTTTAGATAAATGGAGGCAAACAGCATGTACACATTTTTTTTTCTGGCTTCTCTCACTCCACATACATATTTTGGCATTTATTTTTGTTATCATATGCATCAGTATCTCACTCCCTTTTCATTGCTGAGTACTATTCCACTGTGTGATTACTATGATTTTGTTCACCTTAATGAACATTTCGGTGGCTCCCACTTTGGGGCTATTGAAAACAAACCTGCTATTAACTATTGGCGTTGTTTTGTTTCTTCCTCGCATAGTCCTTTTTTTTTTTTTTTTTTTTTTTTCTTTAAAAGGGGCTGGGGATGAGTCAGGCGTGGTGGCACACACCTGTCATCCCAGCTACTTGGGAGGCTGAGGCAGGAGGATTGCATCTTCAAAGCCAGCCTCAGCAACAGCAAGGCCCTAAGCAACTCAGTGAGACTCTAGATAAACCATAAGAAAATGGCTGGGATGTGGCTCAGTGGTTAAGGGCCCTGGGTTCAATCCCTGGTTAAAAAATAAATAAATAAAAGTGCTGGGGATGGAACCCGGGGTCTCACACACGCCAGGCAGGCGCTATCCCTGAGCTGCGTCCTTGGCCCCCCATGACCTTGTAAATGAGATGGTCTGTATTCAGCCCATTTTATGGGAGGGGGAAATGGAGATTCAGAGAGGTAAAGTAATCTGTCCAAGGTCACCGAGCCTCACCGGGCTCCTCTGCAGGCGCTGCTGAGTGGGAGACCCTGATGTAGACCACAGGTTAGTTCATATTGGGCATCTGGGGCCAGCCGGGAGCTGGGCCGAGCGGAGCCAGGCAGGGGGGTCCCTGGTGGGCCATCTTGATCTGCCCCTGGCTCTGTCTGGCTTAGGGGTGAGGCTGGGGCCTCCTGGGTGGGGCAGGGATTTTCTCGGGTTTTCGGGAGTCCCCTGCTGCTCAGAAATAGCAGGGAGGATTGGCACCAGTGCCGGGTGGCGGGGTGGGGGGGCCATCACAGCTGCCCCCTGCCCAGGGCCCAGGATTCATAGTGGCAGCTGCAGGGTCCAAAATAGGCTGTTATAACCCTCCAGGGCGGGGACGGCCACCCGCACAGGAGCCACCCTCGGGCAGTTGGGGGGCAGGGCTTGGGGGCCGCTACCTGCGCTTTCTCCTAGGATTTGAGGAGCCGGGGCCTGCAGGGAAGGACAGACTGGGGACAGAGGAAGGAAAGAGGAAACTATGGAGGACCCAGCCACCGCCCTTGGCTGCCTCTTCAGGCCCTCCACGGAACACATGAGGCTCCGATGTGTGAATCCACCTCACAGGTGCGCGGCGTGGTGGTGAGGAGTGTAGACCTCCATGACCCGGGTTGGAATCCCCCAGCTGTGTGACCTTGGGCAACTCACTTAACCTCTCTGGGCCTGGGTTTCCTCCTCCGTGAAATGGGAATGGTGGTGGCACCTACCATGAACGGTTGGTGGGTGTCGAATTCATTCACTCGGAGGGCTGGGAACGGGCGCTCCCTGTGGGTATGCCACCAACCCCAGCTGGCACGCGCAGCACCCGCAGAAGGGGACGAGGACACCTCTGTCTCTCAGGCCGGGTCCTCGAGCGACATCTCCAGGCCGAGTTCAGAAGTTTCAGGGTCAGGAGACCAGTGAGTCTCAGAACTCTGGAGTGTTTCCTGGGGTCAGAGCAGAGCGCCTGGGACACAGAGGTGACATCTGAACAGTGCCCACAGCCAGGAGACCCCCCAGGGGTGGGGGACGCCCCCAGAGAGGCGAGACAGCCTTGTGCCACTCTCCAGATGGTGACCAGGGTCCTCGGATCTGGACCCCCCTCCGCAGGGGGCTTAGTGACTGGTGGGGTCAGAGGTCGGGGTCAGGGGTCAGATCACATCTCAGCTGCTCCTTGGTTCCCCTGGGCTGTGGTGACCGTAACCAGGACGTAGAGGGTGACCGGGTCCGCGTGGCTGGGGACGGGGTCAGGGAGCCCAGAGGCCAGGGCTGCTCTGGGCAGCAAGGGCTGGGCTGATCTCCAGGGGACCTTGATGGGCCCGTCCACCTGGACTTCGTAGCAGGGCCCTGGGTGGGAACACCCTCCAGGCACGGTGGCAGGAGAGCGTCTGCCGCGGGGCCCAGGGACTGGGTTCAAATCCCGAGTTGGAATCCCCGTCCAGGCTGTGTGGCCTCAGGCAGCTTCTGCCCCTCTCAGAGCCTCAGCACCTCACCTTGGACACCACGCAGGTCTGGCCGGGGGACAGTGCTCCAGGAGCCCCGTGGCTTATCTTTGAAGAGCTGCTGCTGAGGGTTTGCTGTCAGGGATTCGCTGCTCCTCCAGACCCTGCTGGTCAGATCCTAGTCAGAACCGGGCACCCAGTAAGTGCTCAATAAATGCTGAGAAGGGAGCCCAAAGCTCCCTGCAAGGCTAGGCCCTTCGATGAGAGGGGAGGGGAAATGTGACCCTGGGGGCATGTGACACCCCGTCTGCACCTGCCCAGGTGAGCTGATGACATGAGAGTCTCCAGGGAACCCCCTCTGCCCTCCGAGTCTCTTCTCAGTGTCTGACTCTCACCATGAGGGGGTTAAGCTTCTTGAGCACCACTGTGTACCAGGCACAGCACTAAGTGGTTTCTTTACGTGGGTTCCTCGCAAGGCCGGGGGGAGGAACTGATATGACCCCCCTGCTTCAAGGAGAGACTTAGAGAAGCTCAGAGAGGTCAACTGACTTGCCCCAGGTCACACAGCCAGAAAGTATCTGAGCTGAGCTTTGACCTCCTGGGCTGTTGGACTCTGTGGCCAGTGCCCCACCCTGGCTGTGCCCCCCCCCCAGAAAACAAACACAT
>NW_026000130.1:4641000-4654258 GCF_001458135.2 Marmota marmota marmota | reverse complement strand
GGGGGGGGAAGGGACCCAAGGCCAGAGCATCCGGACTTCCCCAGGGCCCCACGGCTCAGCTGGGGACAGCCGGTGTCTCACAGCTGCTGGTGCAGCGTCTGTCCCGGAGGTCTGCAGGAGGAAGGGAGCAGAGAGGCCCTGACCACAGCCAGCTGCCAGCTGGGCCCTTCCTGTCTGCCTACTCAGCCCGCAGCCCCCGGGGAGAACACCGTGGCGAGGCTCCCCGGGTCCCAGCCCTGCCCAGCTACCTGTGGGAGGGGAGGCCTGCGTGGCCGTCCTGGGCTGGACTCCCGTTGCCCTTTCTCCTAAGCTCCTGTGGGAGATGCTGGGCTCCGGGTCTGGAGTCCCGCAGGCTGGGATTCTCCAGAGACATGGAGGTGGGGCCCCTGGGCAGTCTCTGGCTCTGCGCTGGGAGCACGGGGAGGTCTGGCGTGGTCTTGGCCTCTTCCCCGCTGGGCCACCTGGGGCAGGCTGCTTGCCCTTTCTGGGCCTCGCTTGCGTCTCTGACAAAATCCTCTGGCCCCCTTTGTCCATTATCCAATGGTCCTACCTTCCCAGGAAGTCCTTTTGTCTGTTTGACCTGAGTCAAGCACAGTGGACCCCAGGGCCAATTCCCACAGCTTGGGCAGACGCTGGTCAGAGTTGGTTGGAAACACTCGGAGTCCTTCCTGAGAGACTCTCCCAACAGGAGGCTGCCTCCAGCCTGATTCTTCACACTGTCAGACCTGGGTAGACTTAGAGGGTACTAAGGTGGCCTCTGCCAATGTCATTGTCCTTGTTTTTTTTTTTTTTTTTGTACTGGGGGTTGAACTCAGGGGCACTGACCACTGAGCCCTGTCCCCAGCCCTACTTTGCATTTTATTTAGAGTCAGGGTCTCACTGACTTGCTTGGTGCCTTGCCTTTGCTGAGGCTGGCTTTGAACTCCATCCTCCTGCCTCAGCCTCCCGAGTCTCCGGGGTGACAGGCGTGTGCCACCGTGCCTGGCTATTCTTGCTTTGTTTTGAATTTCTTTCTGTGGTTCAGATGGACAGATGCCTTTATTTATTTTTACCCGCGCTGAGGACTAACCCAGTGCCTCCGGCATGCTGAGCAGTGCTCTGCCACTGAGCCGCAGCCCAGCCCCTGTCCCTGCTTTTTGATCCAGGATTCTTTTTTCCTTTCTGGAAGGAGCAATACCTGTGTGTGGTCAAGTAGACGGAGAAGGATGTTGCTGTCAGGGTTATTTAGAATAAGAGGAGCACAGGAAACCGCTCTGCGCTTGGTGTGGGGTGTTAAAGGAACAGTGGGCCCACAGGAAGCTCAGGGCTTTGACCCTTGAATAAGGAGATTCAGAGAGAATTTGTTTGGGGTTAAGGGTCTGGAAGAGAAATACACTGATAGTTCACAGTTTTCTCCTCCTCCTCCTCCTCCCCCCTTCTCTTTCTCCTTCTTTTTCCAGGGCTTGAACTCAGGGATGCTTAACCCCTGAGCCCCACCCCCAGCCCTATTTTGTATTTTATTTACAGCAGGGTCTCGCTGAGTTGTTTAGGGCCTCGCTAAGTTGCTGAGGCTGGCTTTGAACTTGGGATCCTCCTGCCTCAGCCTCCCACACAATCCACTTTTCACATCAATGATCTCATGTGAAAAATTGCTGTAAGCCAGGTGCGGTGGTGGCCGGTCATCCCAGCGGCTCGGGAGGCTGAGGCAGGAGGATCGAGAGTTCAAAGCCAGCCTCAGCAACTTAGCGAGGACCTCAGCCAGTCAGCTACACTATGCTCCAAACAAAATATTAAAAGAGGCTGGGGATGCGGCTCAGTGGTAAAGCACCCCGGGGTTCAATCCCCAGCACCCCCAAAAGAAAAATCTGCGAAGTTGATTCCATCAGTTTCATGCGGCCAGCGAGGAACCGGTGATCGCTCAGCACGTTCTTGCTGAACACAGCTAACGAAGGGAGGCCAGGCGACTAGCCCAAGGTGACTAGCCCAGCAGGGCTGGGGTGTGGGGAGGAGGTCTCAGGTGCTCGGTGTGGGGCAGCTCCGCCTCCTTGTGGGCGGGGTCTGTCTTACCGAGGGGCGGAGCCGCAAGCTCCACCCCGCGGCCTTGGAGCGCTCAGGAGGTGTTAGCACGTGGCCTTTGGGGGTCCCCGGCAGGGAGCCGGTTGGGGTCCCTCGGGGTCAGGTGCGGCAGCCAGGGCAGGGTGTGCTCACCGAGGAGGCCGCAGGTGGCAGAGCGCAGGTCCCTCTGCCCTCGCCTGGTGGCACCCCTCGGAGTCCTGCCCGGGGCGTGGCCAGGTCGCGGGGGACCGCCCGGCGCGTCGGAGGTGCTGTCAGGTGACTGGGCGCGGTGGTCACCAGCTCCACCCCCGGCCCGGTGAGCGCTCTCTGCCATCCTCGCTCGTCTTCCGGCGGCTCTGCGCGTGGGCTGCTGGCGACACGGGGCCTTTGGTCTCCCGTGAATCCCGTGGCCTTCCGGAGCCCGTCTGGGGTGGCGAGTCCTGAAGCGGCAGCGCCCTCCGCTCGGACTGGGCCCTCCGGTGCACGCGGAATGGAGCGTCTCCCCAGGGAGGGCGGGAGGCCACCCAGGTGGGGACAGGGCCCAGGAGCAGGGTTTGCAGACCGCGGGTCTAGTCCTGTCACTCAAGGTGTCCAGTGCCTAATGAAACAGAGGCGTCCAGGAAGGTGGTCGCCGGGAAGTGCTGCAGCCGGGTCGCCCGACTCTTCACCCAAAGAGAACCCGCAGGTGGCTTCACCGCCTCCGTGCGCCTCACCTAGTGTATGTGGGACTCGTGGGCAATTGCCAGAGGCCTGACTGGATATGGAGAGTTGGCCGGTGGTGGGATGGTGCAGGTGGTGGTGATGACGGTGGTTATGATGGTAGGGAAGGCAACAGCAATGAAGGAGGTGATAGTAGTGGAAAAGTGATGGAGGTAATGGTGATGATGGCGATGGAGGGGATGATGGAGGAGGTGAAATCCCACACTCTGGTGATGGTGGAGGTGGAGGTGACAGTGGTGGTGGAGATGACAGTGGTGGTTGTAGGGATCATGGTGGAGGTGAAGGTGCCAATGATGGTGGTGGTGGAGGTGACAGTAGTGGAGGTAGGTGATGGTGATGGAGAGGACAACCCTGCACTGTGGTGATGTTGGAGGTGACAGTGGAAGAGGTGACAACCCTGCACTGTAGTGCACTGTGGTGATGATAGAGGTGACAGTAGAGGAAGTGACAACCCTGCACTATAATGCACTGTCGTGATGGTGGAGGTGACAATGGTGGAGGAGGTGAAGGTGGAGGAGGTGATGATGGTGGAGGTGAAGGTGGCGGAGGTGATGGTGGTGAAGGTGACAATGGAGGAGGTGGCAGTGGAGGTGATATGATGGAGGTGACGGTGGTGGAGGTGACAGTGGAGGAGGTGACTGTGGAGGAGGTGACGGTGGTAGAGGTGATGTGGTGGAGGTGATGTGGTGGAGGTGATCGTGGTGCTCGTGGAAGGTGAAGGTCATGGAGGTCTTCCTGGTGGTGCTGGCTCATCAACATCCTTGATCCTCATATTAATGAGAATATTTCCAAGGTTTTGTCCAGGGCAGGATGTTTGCTGGGGTTTTCTGGTAAAGGTCCTCATCAAGTTAAGGAAACCTCTTTCTGTTCTGAGATCGCCAGAACTCTGTGTCACCCACGGGCTCTGGAGTTTCTCCACTGCTTTCCAGGATCCACTAGAATGGAACCGCTCAGGCCGCAGCATGGACCCTCCCCTGCCGGCGGCTCCCTCCCTCCCTGAGATGCAGACACAGCGGCCTGGAGCCGGGCAGAGCAGGCTGCGTGGCATCAAGTAAAGCCATCTCCCTTTCTGTGCTGGGTCAGCACTTTTGCGGGCAGTCTTCTGCTGCTGTTTCCGGTCCTAACCCAGGGGGACACGGCTTCCCCCAGTTGTTCCAGACAGAGCCAGAGACATTCTGAGGTTGGGTTAAAATGCTGGTGGCGGACAGTCAGGAAGGACCTTGAAGCCTCACATTCCTCCAGGACGCAGGGTGGGGTGGAGGGCGCAGTGTGCGGTGGGGGAGGGGTTTTCTGAGGGGTTGGCTTGGGCCAGGGGAGAAGGGCTGGCTGCAGGCAGCCTCGGCAGAGATGAATCATGGTCTGGCTTCAGGGTCTGGCTGTGGCCAGTGGCTGGCCACAGTGGGAGGTCCCCAAGCCTGTGGAATCTTTTTGTTTGAGCTGGAAGGCAGAGGGCTCAGGCTCCCAGGCTCCCGGGGTCCAAGTGCCTCGTTCTGCAGACAACTGCAAGTGACAGGGAGAGGAGTGGCCCAGGGGCTGCGAAGGGGTCTCTTGCCTCTGTGCCGCCAAAGGCCCTGAGAGCCTATGGCAAGCAGGACCCCCCTGCAGAGGGAGGCTCCTCTGTTTTTATCCTGTGTCCCCACTACATCACGCTTCAGAGACACCTGGTGTCGATGGCTCAGATGTGCTCTCCCAGAGAGCTATATCCAGAGTGACGTGCATGTGAAGTAAACGCCTAGTGACTGGTGTCTCACCTTGGCTGAGGTGACCCTGAAACCTGTCTGGGAGATGACATTTAGGTGAGACCCAGTTGGAGGGGGCAGCCTTGTGAAGCTCTGGGGAAGAGGATTCTAGAGTATGTGAAAAGCAAGTGCAAAGGCCCTGAGGTAGGAATGAGCCGGGTGAGTCTGAGGGACAGCAGAGAGGCTGGTGGGACAGGTATGGGCTGAGTGAGCCCAGAGGTGGGCAGAGCCCGGATTAGGTCAGACCTTGGAGGCCAGAGAGACAGATTGGGATGGAGATGGAAGCTGTTGCTCAGTGTAAGGGGCCAACCCTGTTCCTGACTTCTCCCTTTGCCCTGTGGCCAGGGCTTGTCCTGTGGAGGGGTAAGCATTTAGTAAGCACCTACTGTGTACCTGGTTGCCCTGGGCACTTTCTCCATGGGATCTCATTTGAATCTGACAAGAAAACCCTGGGGTTTTCCAAACAAGAGGACAAATGAGAGGCCCTCTTCCCTCAGAGCAGCCTCCCTGCGCCGCGCTCTCCCTTGAGCTCAGTGCTGGACGGCGCAGGCCCTTGTTTTAGCTCCCTTGAGAGCAGAGTGGGAAAGGTCGAAGGAGATGTGGATGCGGCGGCTGCCCAAGCGCCTCTGCCAGGAAGCTGGGCCACGCTGTCCGAGTGGATGCGCACCCTCTGGGTGGGGACTGTCCCCAGGGGCCTGCTGCTGTGGGAAAGTGAGCAAGATTCTGGGGCCGAAGGGCCAAGGGCACAGTGAGAGGCGCCCCCGTAAAGCCCTCTGGCCCGAGACAGTGCGCCCCGGGATGCCTGGGATTCCGGGATCTGCTCGCCGTGGAGAGCGTTGCCCTGGCTCCTCCGCGGGATGCTGCGAATCTGTGGGAAAAGAGCGAGAAGATACGGTCCTGAACCCAAGGGGGTGTGCTTTACAGATGGTGAGGGACGAGGTGCCTGCAGGGAGGGGAGTCAATTTTCCAGCTCCTCATCTGGTCGGCTGAGACCTCTGTCGGGCTGTGGTGCCACTCCCCCTCTGCCCAGCCCTGCTGTTTTAGCCCCTTCCACAGACGGGGTGTCAGCGCACCCTCGAGGGGACGCCCTGCCTGCTGACCATCTCAGGAGTGGCCTCCTGGGGAAGTCCATCTGTGATGGTCATGATGATCATGACAGTGATATGATGGTGATGGTGATGGTGATGATGGTGATTGTGGTGATGGTGGTGATAGTGGTGATGGTGATGGTGATGGTGGTGATGGTGGTAATGATGGTGATGGTGGTGGTGATGGTGATGGTGATGGTGGAGATGGTGATGGTGGTGATGGTGGTGGTTATGGTGGTGATGGTGATGGTGGTGGTGATGGTGGTGGTTATGGTGGTGATGGTGGTGGTTATGGTGGTGATGGTGGTAATGGTAATGATGGTGGTAATGGTAATGATGGTGGTGGTGGTGATGATGGTAACTGGATCACGTGGCTGCCGTGGTAAAATCCCAGACCCTGTGGCTTACACAATAGAGATTTACTTTCTCACAGTTTTGGAAGTTGGAAGTTCAAGGTCAAGGTTCCTGCAGGCTCCATTTCTTTTTTTTTTTTTTTTTTAATATCTATTTTTTAATTCTCGGCAGACACAACATCTTTGTCTGTATGTGGTGCTGAGGATCGAACCCGGGCCACACGCATGCCAGGCGAGCGCGCTACCGCTTGAGCCACATCCCCAGCCCCGAGGCTCCATTTCTGATGAGGCTCTTTCCTGGGTGTCGCTGGCTGCGTGGTCCCACTTGGCCTCCTATGAGTGTGTCTGAGAGGCGCTGCAGTCCTGTTGGATCTCAGTCACTCTTATCTCATCTTCATCACCTCCCACGGACCCTGTTTCTAAACCCGGCTGCATTGTGGGTTACGGAGCTGACACGTGGATTTTGGGGGAACACAGTACATGACAGTGACCGATGACAACAATGACAGCTGCAACATGTTGACGATGACTGTGGCAATGAGGATGGTGGGGACACTGACGGTGACGATGATCAAGGTGGTGGCCGTGGAGGTAGTGACAGCTGATGTGTGTCCTGTGCTCCCTTCCTGGGGTAATCAGCGAATCCTCACAGCAACCCTGTGACTGGGCAGTGGGTATTCCCTTGAGTTTTCACAGGGGGTGGCTGTGACTCAGGAGGTCCGTACCTGCCTAAGTGCCTGTGTGGACAGATGGCGGCAGAGCCGGGACCAGAATTGGAGCCCCAGGTCTGCTTCCCAAGTTGTTTCCCAAAGTCCTGTGGTCCTACTTGAAGGGATCTGTGACCTGGGGCTGGAGAGCGGGTTGTATCTGGGCAAGGGCGGGTCCAGCCCAGTGTCCCCAGAGGGCTTCCTTAGACCACTGGCCAGAGACCCTCGGGCAGGAGGGGAGGTGCCGGACCTGCTCTGCACCCTGGCCCCAGGGCAGTGGGCTGCCCTCCCTTGGGGGCCTTTTGGGGGCCTTCTGGGAATTGGGTTTTGCTGAAATGTGACCAGAGTCTTCATCTCCAAAGAGATAGCCTGGTGATAGCCTGGGTCCGGGGCCTGACTGCACCCTGTGGATACTTGCTTGTCACGCCCTGAGTGACAGAAGTCACCTTAGCATGTCTCCTGCATGGGGGCAGCAGGCCAAGGTTTTGTGTGACTTTGGAGACCTTACCGGGAACACTGGTTCCATGCTAAAGACACCCACTGTTGGAAACCTCGTGGTGATAGTATTTAAAAATAAAGATGATGGACACAGTGGAGGTCACTGTCACCACTAGTCACCATCTGTAAGGCAGGACTCCTGCCAGGGCTCACAGTAATAGTGAGGGACAGCAGGGATGACAGGGACATACCCAGCCCAGGGTGTGGGCTCTGGATCTGCAGCCTTGGGCTAGAACCCACCCACACTGCTTCCTGATTGTGTGACCTTGATCTTGGACACAGTGCTCAGCACCTGAGTTTCTTGGGATACTTGTAGCCTCTAGGGTTTCTGCAAAGAGGAAATGAGGTGGTCTATATAAAGCACCCAGCAGGCCTGCAGTGCCACCCATGATAATGGCAGCCGCCATAGGACAATGAACTCTTTTGATGGGCACGTGCTGTATCCGCATTATCTCATCTAATAGTGGACTCCACCAGAGTAGGAGTGACTTCTGTCAGTCATACTTACCACCAGAAGGCTAAGTCTCTGGTTCAAGGTCACAGTGGCAGCTGGCCTCTGGTCCAGTACTCCACACTCACTGCCCAGCTGTTGCCTCTCTGTTGACATGGTTGTCTGGTGGGGGGAGGGTGGAGAAAGCAAGCACAGGCCACCCAGAGCCCCTGGTGGGGGATGTGCTCCACAGCTGTCTCCTGGGGGGGGGGGTTAGAGCCCCTTTGCAGGGTCCCCTAACTCCACCAAGACACAGCCAGGGGTCTTCTCTCCTGTGTCCATCCTGTGAGGATGGACACAGCATCTGGGCTTTTGCCTCAAGTTCAGTGGCCTAAAAGGTCAACGAGTGGTGCCTTGTTTGCTTGGATTTTTAACCCACCATAGAGACAGGTGGCTTTCACAGGACAAGGGATTGAACTCAGGGGCACTCAGCCACGGAGCCCCATCCCAGCCCTATTTTATATTTTATTTAGAGACAGGGTCTCACTGAGTTGCTTAGGGCCTAAGTTGCTGAGGCAGCTTTGAACTTGCAAGATCCTGCCTCAGGCTCCGGAGCTGCTGGGATGGCAGGCGTGCGCCACTGTGCCTGGCTAAAACTGTACATTTTGATGTGCTTACAAGTGACCCAAATCCAGGAATAACCATCAGGAGAGTCTAGAGGAGAGAGGAGGGGGTCCTGGCTGTGGTGCCATATTTTGAAGCAGGTGGGAGGTAGATAGAGAGCTTCTGCCGGTGGCCCTCACCCATCACCTCCCTGCTGTGTGTCCTGAGCAAGTCATTTGGCCTCTCTGAGCCCGTTTTCCTACCGCCCCCCATGAGCCTGGGTGATGGTAGTCAGGCTCCTGGATGACTGAATCGCAGCCAGGGTGGGGCGAGGGCTGTGGTGCAGGCATAGAGCACAGGGCTCACTGTGTTGATGAGCAGAAGAGTCCCCCAGCTTCCCTGGGTGTCCGGCCAGGAGGGAGTGGGCAGAAGCTTGGGCTTTGGGCCACTCAGCCCAATCCAGCTGCTTGAGAGAGTTGGTTGACCTCTCTTTTTCATTAGTGCATTATGGTTACGGTAACAGTGGGGTTCTTTTGACACACCCGTGTGCATGGAATATGATTTGCTGTTTCAGTCCTCTGTACTTCAACTTTCCCCCAATTGGCCACTTGAGCCAGTGTCCTTGTTTGAAGGAATGTCCACCTCAGAGGGTTAAAGAGCATTATTGCAGGGGGGTGCGTGCCTATGATCTCAACTTGAAGCCAGGTGTGGTGACGAGGTGCCTGTAATCCCAGTGACTCAGGAGGCTGAGGCAAGAGAATAGAAAGTTTGAGGTCAACATGGGCCACATAGTGAGACCCAGTCTCAAAAAGGGCTGGAGATGCGGCTCAGAGGTAGAGCACTCCTGGGTTCAGTCCCCTGTGCTTATGGAATCCCAGCTTGAGCTCACGGAAAGGCACAGGATGCCCTTGTGTGGCTCAAAATAGACTTGTCTGGGAAAAGGGCCCTTTAGTGATACCAGTTAAAGGGATCACCCATTTCTTTGAGGTGCACCGCCATGTTGTAGGGGCTGGGCTGCTTCTGATGTGCAGATGCAGTTCTGATTTTTTGGAGATGTTACATGGAACACAGATGTCTCATTTTAAAACTCCTTATATGGGCTGGGTGCAGTGGTGCAGGCCTGTCATCCCAGCAGCTCAGGAGGCTGATGCAGGAAGATTCCGAGTTCAATGCCAGACTTAGCAACGGTGAAGCACTAAACAACTCAGTGAGAACCTGTTTCTAAAGAAAATACAAAATAGGGCTGGGATGTGGCTCGATCTCCTGGACCAAAAAAAAAAAAAGAAAAGAAAAAAGAAAATACAATCACGAAGAGGTGGGGAGCTGTGGCCTTGCCCCATGTCACAGAGGGGCGAGGCTGGCCAGCGAGGGCCTGAATCACACAGCAGAGCAGCCGCATGGCTCCACCTGGGGTTCTGATGGGAGGGTCTTGCGGGCCTGGGCCTGGGCTCTTTCAGACCCTTGAGGGAGCAGCCTTTGAAGTTCTGTGCGCTCCACCAGAACCCGGAGCATTTCAAACATTTTTTGTTGTTGTTTTTTAAGTAAAGGAGGTGTATTTAAAGGCGGCCAGTCTATTTCTGAAGGAGAAGGCAGACTCATCTACTTCAGGGGTTCACTGTGGAAGCCCTTCAGTGAGTTCTCCCTGGAAGCTGAGCCTCCTTGGGGATTCGCAACTTTGGGTAGCTCGGGATGGAGGGAGCTCCGGGCAGGGGGACAGCTGCGGCAAGAAGGCCGGGTACCAGGCTGAGCCAGGATAACTGTTTCCAGGCGCAGCACCCAGGGACAGCTCAGAACGCACCGCCTCAGCATCGCACCCCAGTAGGACAGAGCTGGCAGAGGGGTCCTCCCTCTGGCCAGACTTGCCCGCCACCACCACCTGGAGGCTCTGGAGTTGGGGGCACCGCGGTCCCTGCCTAGAGCCACACAGAGCCTGGCCTGGAGACCTGTGTCTTAGCCTTGTCCCCCCTCGTCCCCCAGGGGCTCTTCACGAAATTTGGTCCCCAAGTTAATGTTGCTGCCTCAGCCAACGTTTCTCAGATTTCCCTTTTTTGGTGGTGCTGGCGATGGAACCAGGGCCCTGGCAAGCCAGGCAGGTGCTGTCCCACCTGGCCCTGCTTCCCAGACACCAGAAACAGGTCACGGGAGAACTGCCAAGACTCAGGAGCCATCACCTGGCCCAGAGCAAGGAAAACTACCATTTCTTTTCACCTGTTCATAAAGTACCGCGGCTGCGGGAGAACCTGCCACAGCCCACGTCACTGCCCGATGGTGGGAGGGCTGCGCGTCCTCGTGGTCCAGGCTGCGGGCAGTGCCCAGGGTAAGGGTCCAAGAGACGAGGCTCGCCACAGAAACCATCGTCCTGCATTGTTTATTTGTTTTATATACACATACATAAGTGCACACACGGCTGCATAGCTACAGATCTGCTTTATGTGCAGTCAGCTTTACCAAACAGTCAGACCAAGGCATTCCATGGGTAAATTGTCCCCAAAATAGATTTAGATACAATTAAGTCTTGATGCACAGCACAGGCATCAGAACCTAAGACTGCGCTGCTGAGCTCGGTCCTGCGGCCACACACAGCTCAAAGCACACACTGAGCGCTAAGGAACACGAGCGAGCTGAAAGAAACCGCGGGACTCAGAACGGTTAAAGGGTGTATTTTGCTTGCCTCAGTCACACTGTGAACGGCAAATGCTGTGCGGCTTTCCTGCGGCCTGGGAAGCTTCTGGACGTCTCCAGTACGTGCTCGGCAGTGGGTGGACGTCTCTGGAGTGGCACCGAGGCTCACTGCTCTGCCTCTCCTTTCTTGGGATCCTGTTTCAGTTTGTAATCGGCCAGGGCGGCCTTGATGGCGTCTTCGGCCAGCACTGCAAGGCATGGAAGGAAGAGCCTGTTCACAGACCCGAAGGGCACAGGTGCGGGGCGGGGGCTAGACAGAGTGACGCAGGTAGGTGGCCAGTCGCTTCCCACTCAGTGGCCCCCGTGGGGCTCTGCAGACAGGCTGGGGCTGACTTGCCTGGGACTGGAGTCTACCTCCTCCTCTACACTGGGACAGCCATGCTCTCCCTGCGGTGGAGACATGTCTGACATGTCTGACACTTAGGGACACGACACATGCTGGTTTCTGCTTGTGTCCACGAGGTCTGGACTAAACGTGGCAGAGGCTGGTGAAGTCCAGCTGGCCTGAACTAAGTCACGCTGGGCTGTGGATGGGGTGGCACCTGCATGTCACCCTTTTCTGATGCCGAGTTTGAAAGCCTTTATTCAAGAACTGATATTAAAAGACACGGGGAGGATGCGACAGTGACAGCAGAGCACGGCTGAGGGTCTTGGTAGCTAAAAGGCCAAACAAAAGGCCGAGGTCGGGCTGGGGCTGGGCTCATGGTGGTGCACTTGCCTGGCACAGGGGAGGCCCTGGGTTGGCTTCTCAGCACCGCAGGTGAATAAATAAAAATATATAAAAGGTCCATCGACAACTTAAAAAAAACAGGCTGAGTCTCGCTGAGGCCGTGAATGTTTACAAGTAACGACCTTCTCTGTGGGTACTTAAAATTCCAGCTCAAGTGGGAAGAACCGGGCTCTCAGCAGACTTCCTGCCCCCGACCCTGGCCCCCCAGCACCTGGCCCAGGCAGCGGCTCTCTGCTAAGTTTTAACTGCTTTGGTCAGAAACCTTGATGGTGCGTTAGGGGGGCCACTCACTGCTCCTCATTCCCTCCTTCCTGAGGAGGTCAGGACGGGACAGGACAAGCACTGGATCTGACCTAGCAACTGAACTGGAAAGCCAAGTGTCAACCTGAAGGTGTGTGGCTTTCTCTCAGGACAGTGGAGGGGACGTGGCCCAGCTGGGTTTAAGTCCCTCCACACAGCCAGATGCAGACCTGACGGGGTGGGCACTAGACAGGAAGGGATGAGACACGCAAGGCGCAGGATGTGGCTTACAGCTGAGTTTTCTCCTCCGTTGGTCCTACTGCTACCACATGATGGGGACAGCACAGTGATCAAGGACTGGGCTTAAATCGTGGTTCTCCCACTTACTAGCTGTGTGACACAGGTGGCTCCACCTGAGGGGTGGGCTTGGAACGATGCCCAGCGGGTGCCTGGCACGGCTCCCAGCACCTCCTGTGGGACTCAGGGCCTGGCTGAGGGACCCGGCTCGACCCTCTGAACTGCACAGACTGACTGAGCTCTGACTCCTGACGGCTGTACAGAGGGACTCCATGACCTACAAGGACTCTGTCCCAAACGCGAGTTGAAATGAGTGCCACATGTCCCTGCTGTGCAGTGGAGAGCAGACTCACTGGAGCAGTGCAGCTTCACGGGGGGAAGGCAGAGCTCCTTGGCGATGTCTGTGTTTTTGATGGTCAGGGCCTCTTCCACCTGAGGCGGGGGAAAGACAAGCAGTTTCGGTGACTGTTTTGAGGGTAGACAATAAAAAAGGAAGGTCTCCAAGGCCCTCGAGACAGGTTGGTGGGGGCAGTTTCTGCTTAACAACTCAGAACAGGGCTGCGGCCTCCTCAGACTCCACACGTGTGCCAGAGCTGCAGTGGGGCCTCTCCAGTCCACGTACACACACCTGCGCTGCTGGCTGGTGAGCACAGACACCAAGACCACACAGCCAGCAGACCCCGTGAGACATCTCCGAGGGATCTGCTGAGGCATCTTTTTTAAAAGGAGGTCATTTTTATGCTGCTTATGCAGGTCCTTGGGTGAGAGCTCAGGTTAGACTCATGCTCTGCCTGAAATAGAGAATCTCCTCCAGACAGGTGAAGAAGGTGCCTGTGGTCTGGGCGGGACCCTGGGGGAGACTGGAGGCAGACAGGTCCTGCTCAAGAGGAACAGAGCAGGCAGGTGTGGTAGCGCACGCCTGTCATCCCTGCTGCTGGGAGGCTGAGACAGGAGGATCGTGAGTTCAAAGCCAGCCTCAGCAACAGCGAGGCACTAAGCAACTCAGTGAGACCCTGACTCTAAATAGGATACAAAATAGGGCTGGGGATGGGGCTCAGTGGTTGAGTGCCCCTGAGTTCAATTGCTGGTACCCCTCTACCGCCAGTACCCGCATCCCCCCCCCCCCCCCAAAAAAAA
>NW_026000130.1:4577659-4640373 GCF_001458135.2 Marmota marmota marmota | reverse complement strand
CCCCCCCCCCCCAAAAAAAAAAACAGAGAGGTCCACTGCAGAAAGAGAAGCCAGACGTCCTCAGCAGCCAGTGTCTCTGGCTAGTCCTAGAAACGCAGATGAGAAGATCTCAAAGTTAAAGGAAGCCCCTCGAGGCCAAGGACTCGGATCACATTTGCCTTGTCTCATTTCCCCTTTCCCTGAAGACAGTTCCTGACCAACCTCTTTAGAGTCATCTCCCACTAGAATGGACCTGGCCTGTGCCCTCCTGGCCTACAGGAGCCTGCCAGCCAGAAGGCCCTGAAGCACAGGAGCGGGCGGCCCAGGCCCTGCTCTGCTGGGGAGCTGGCCAGTGCGTCCAGTGTCTCCTTCATGACTCAGCTCCAGGAACCAGGCCCCTTGTGCATACTGCTGGTCGGTTTCGACATAGCAGCTTTAATGGCAACTGGACTTAGAAAGTCCAGCCCTTCACAGAGAAAAGGATGCAAAAGATGTCTGGCCCTTTCTTGTCTTTAGAGGGCCTGCAGACCAGCCACCGATTTGTCATTGGGCCCGAACCCTTGCTGTGTTCTTGATTCTTTAAAACCCCTTTTAACACACACTAGTTTAGCTCACCAATCTTTGTAAGGACTCTCAGAGTCCTTCCTAAAACAGGATGGGAGGAAATAAACAAGAAAATAACTACTTCACAACACCTCCTTGACCTTAGACTCCTAAGAAACTATGAGAACATCAGCGACCTTTGATAGAGTCAAAGATTTCTTTGCAATTCTATTTTGTCAGATGGACAGTGAGGAACTTTTTTTTTTCCTACAAAATTCACAAAACACCATCAAACCCCCAAATAAAAATGATCATCAACTACAAAATACTCCCAAACACTACTTCACAAAATAGTCCATTAATGTGAGGAATATAAGCAACATCTGGACAGGGAGAAACTAAATAAAAATTTTTGGATATTTTGAAGAAATCAAAAAAATTTACTTCTTTTTTTGACCCACTGGACCTCTGAGAGCCAAGGTTGCAGAGAACATGATTTGATCTAATAGGTCAGCAAGCAGCTTTACCGTCTTTCCTTTCACCCACTCAGTGGCTAATGAGCTGGAGGCGATTGCAGAACCGCAGCCAAATGTTTTAAACCTGGCGTCCACGATCTTCCCCTTTTCATCCACTTGAATCTAGAAAAGAGACAAGAATTACGTAGTGAATTTGGCGGCCACCTTCTAGAAACCCAGGAGCTGGTTCACGGGGACCTTCCTTACAAGCTGGGCTTGCTGTCTAGGCTGGAATTAATCAGTGACTTTGCTTGTTACAAAGAGCTCAGAGATAAGGATGGTGGAACGCTGCAGACATTACTCCCCTACAGACAGGCATGACCACACTATGGTGTGACTCTGCACCAGGCATAGCCAGAGGAAGGAGAAGCTGTGCTCCATTTGTGTACAATGTGTCACAGTGCATTCTACTGTCAGGCCCCGGTACCCGTCACCTGGAAAACTAAGCCCCTCTCTCCTAGTTTTCTTTGCAATCCTGCAACCCCAGCCCGCTTTTCTTTTTTTAAAGCTATGAAGTCCTATGTGAGGACACCTGCTCACAGGTGCTGGGCACTCTGTTTCCTCAAACGTGGGAGAGTCTGCAACCAAGGTCTCTGGTTAATATTTTTTTCTTGGGCACGAAATTGTACTTAAAGATTCTTTCCTAAGTATTTTTCTGTTTTCCAAGACAGGTGTGAAGACCTCTGGCAAGTCTACCCACTATAAAGAAGGAGACTGGATAAAGCTATGGTGTACCCAAACTGCAATCCACTACCTTCATGTTACTTTCTTTTTTTTTTAAATTTATTTTTTTGCAGTATTGGGGATTGAACCCAGGGCCTTGTGCATTTTTTTTTTTTAATATTTATTTTTAGTTCTCGGCGGATACAACATCTTTGTATGTGGTGCTGAGGATCGAACCCGGGCCGCACGCATGCCAGGTGAGCGCGCTACTGCTGGAGCCACATCCCCAGCCCCCTTCATGTTACTTTCAATATGGGAAGATGTTTGGTTTACTGCACTTATTATCTCACTGGGGACTGCAAAATCCACACAATACTTCACCCAGCTGAAGGTGGAATTTAAATTAACACAGTGATTAGAAAAGTGAGATTAGTTTCCTACTTCAGAAAAGGTCTGCATGAAAAGGTCTGCATACCTGACTAGCAGAACTAGATTAAGTCCCTGTTCTAATCATTTGTAACACCAACTCCTCCCATCTCAATGGAAGGAAGGTGATGAAATGAAACACTGTATGTACAAATGCTTTATCAGCTATGAAACACTGTGTAAGCCAAGGGATTCCTAGTATTGTCATCAGAGACCAATCAGCTGGTACCTGTAATTTCATAACATCACCACACGCTGGCGCACCCACCAATCCAGTTCCAACGTTTTTTGATGTCTTGTCAAGGGACCCCACATTTCTAGGATTTTCATAATGATCCACAACCTGAAATGACAGGGTTGAGAGGAGTCATGATGGCGCTCTTCTACTGGTCTACCTTGATGTCAGCAACTTGTACCTGGAAGAAGAGGAAGGCCAACACTCATGTCAATGCCATTTGTGACCCAAACTCTTTTTGTATGTCCTCTCCAACTACCTTTAGAGATTAGAGACACTGTAGGAGATACTGCCAAAATCAATCAATCAATCAATCAATCAATCAAGTCATGTCTTAGTTCCACAGGGTTTTCAACCACAAATAATCACTTGACTTTTGCACATCTGTATCACCAGACTGGGGCTCAAACAGTGTTTGTGTTCAAATAAAACCCATCCTTAAAGGATAATGCTTATTTAAAACTTCTAGAAATAACTGTGGTCCGGGAATGAAAGGCTTGCTTGGAAACATCAAGGCGACAGTTCTACAGAAGGAACACCGCTATGGAATGAACAGGTTGGTGTAGATTTAAAACTGCGCCATCGCTGCAGGTCAGGGCGGCGAACCTGCAGGCCGCAGCGCACCCTGGTGCCCAGAGCTGGCAACCTGCGATGTGAACGCGACACGCCCCCCGGGTGGGGAGGATCGAGGTCCTTGCAAAAGTGCCGAAGCAAATGTCCAGCACAAATGTTCCTTCCAAACGGGCACAGCCGATCCTCTGGTGACCTTGAGGGTTGCTTGCCAGATGGCAATAAGTACCCCATCTTCTAGTCGCCCCCACTGTCCCCTGGACCAAGGATCTGGACTGCAGGTCCCGAGGACCCTCGAGGCGTTCTTCCCGGGGCACCTAGCGCCTCGTGGACTCCGCAGCACTTTTCCGAGGGGGTCTCTGGTTACGGGGACTTGACGCCCCGGAAGGCAGGGGGCTGCAAACGGGGCACCCAGCCCTCCTCCCCGCACTGAGAAGCAAAAATTAACCCCAAACAAACGACAGGAAGCGCCGTGCTCCTGGGCCGCCGGCCGACGCCCTCGGAGGCCACGGCCCCCTACGCAGCATCACTGCGGACGGTCCCCGCGTCGGGCCGGCGGCGCCCCCTCGGGCACCCAGGACCTCTCCCTCCCCTCTAGGAAGCGGGTGCAGCCAGAGGCCGTCGCTCGCCCGGGTCACGGAGCCGGGGCAGCAGCAGCAGCAGCTGTAATTCGCACGGGAGCCGCGGACAGTGTCACTACGCGGCCGGGACAGGGCGTCCAGGCAGCGGCACCGGAGCGGGCCGCCCTTCCCGGCCCAGTGACCCGTCGGGCGCCCGGGTCCCTTCAGTGGTCCGCGCAGCCCCCGCCCACCCATACCTTCTTGTGATAGAGCCGAGCCGGAGCTGACAGCTCCCGGGCAGGCAGGCGCGGGCTCCGGAGCAGCAGTGCCGATGCCGCTCGCCTCAGACGACCTGCTCCAGCGGCCGCCATCTTGCCGGCTTGCGCCTGCGCCGGCTCCGAACTACTCCGACGGGAGGGCTCGCCCGCGAGTCGCTCTGACGTCACCGACTTTGCGCCTGCGCCCTCCCGCTCTGCGTTTTGGCCCCGCTTTGACCACGCCTCTGGGCGGGCGCGGACAGGTTGCAGCGCGAAGGTGTGCAGTTGCTGGAGGCTGGTCTTGGGCACTGTATTCTGCATGGGAATTCTCAGGCTGCTGCAGCACCGGACCCACGTCCACGTTCAAAAAACCCACCGCTGGAACGCGGCGCAGAGGATCACCCAGTCCGCCTTTCCTAACCCTATTTTGCAGTGAAGGAAGCTGAAGTTCAGAGCTGTTTAGTAACTTGTCCAAGGTCGTTCAAAGAGTTAGGTTCGCTTGGGATTTGAACTTGTATAATCCTAGGTTAGAATCCGGGTTCAGCTCCTTCCTAGTTACGTGACCCTAGGTGAATGACGTCGGTTCGCTAAGCCTCGATCTTCTCTTTTGTACCAATTCAAGGACAGTGTTTTCTTCCATCATCGCAAATACGAGTACCTACTGTGTGTCAAGGCTCTTCTTTCTCCATTAAGTTTGATAATGAGGATTAAAGGCAATAAATAAACACCAGTACTTTCCTACTTAAAAAAATGGAAGTTTAATTAAGTAGAAAACGAACACCACGCGTTGATTAAAAGAAAAGATCTATTTGTTTAATATCCCTATAAAATAACAGCAACCAGTCACGATTTATACGACAGTGCACGGCAATTAACATTTTCTAAAGCAATGCTTATTAATGTAATTTATTAGTATTGTCTTGCAGAATATGGTCTTATAAAACCGGAAAATTCACATACATATTTAACGCCTACTAGGTACCAGGCGTTACATAAAGGAGAGGAATCTCTTTGGAAAACGGATTTTTCTCATGAATAGGGCAGCCGATCCTTCCCTAAGGACTTGGACTTTTTCTCTGCATTTGAGGCTTAGTTGCTGGGACTGAATCACACTCCAGGGCTCACTAGGCATTAAGTAAAGCATTTGTTCCAAGAATCATTTTGACCTTCTCAAGATGGTGTAAAACCCTTAACGACATACATCACGCTCCCCCTGTAACTTCCTCTATGACCTCCACTTCCTGTCCAAAGACCCAACTTCTGTCCGGGGTTGTGACGGCACACATGGCTGCGTTAGTCGATTGTTTTCTGACAGGGACCTTTAGCGATACATAAAAGTAATATGAATTTCCTGTATTTACTAATTTTCCTGTCACCCAAGGCTCTCAGTTTCTCATTCGGTGGCAAGAAAGCGGGGTTTTAGTCAGGCGGACGCCTTAGGCAGCTTCTATTTCCGCGGGTCTTCGGCGGCCGAGGGAAGACCCGAGAGTCACTGGAAACGCAAGATGGCGACAGCGGCCGCAGCTTCGGCTTCGGAGCCGGAGGCTGAGCCCCCGGCTGGGCCCAAGGCTGAGGGAGAGGAAGATGAAGTTAAGGCAGCTAGGACGAGGCGGAAAGTGCTCTCGCGGGCTGTAGCCGCCGCGACGTACAAGACCATGGGGCCAGGGTGGGAGCAGCAGGAGGAAGGTGTGAGCGAGAGCGATGGGGATGAGGAGTACGCCATGGCTTCCTCGGCGGACAGCTCCGCCGGAGACTACGAGTGGGAGTACGACGAGGAGGAGGAGAAGAACCAGCTGGAGATCGAGCGGCTGGAGGAGCAGGTGGGCTGCTTCCCTTCCGCCCCAGGCCCCAGGCCCCAAGCCCCGTCCCGCCTTCTTGGTCCTGGGGCGGCAGTAAAACCCGCCAAGGCCGCGAAACCGCTGCCGGCCACTGAGGCGCGTGTGGCTCGGGCTTAGAGCGTGTCCGGTGTTTGGCCTGCGCGATCCCACCGAGTCCTCGGCAGCACCCGATGAGGAGTGGGGTCAGCCCGGGGTTACGAGATCGGACGGGGGCTCGGGAGTCTGGCTGGGGGCAGCGCCTCCTGCACGCTTTGCTTGGGCTCTTAAGACGACCCGAACTCGAGTCTCTGCCACGCGGTTGCCCCGGGCTCGACAGTCGAAATAAAGCTAGTTCCTAAGAGGTGGATTTCCCTGTAGGATCAACGACGGGGACGAAGTACGGTGTCGGAGGAGAAATAGCGACCGAGGTCATAGTAGGATGGGAAAGCGGTTTCCGAGTCTGGAAGCCCAAGGCCCCTCCACGCCTGCGCGTCCTGGGGCCAGCCGTTCCTTAAGCTCTGCAGGTCGGGAGCCACCGTTTCTGCATTGTGTAGTGGTCACTTGGTACCGAGCAGCAGGGTGGTTTCTGACCTGTGACCTTGAAAGGTGGTGAATTCTCCTGTGTAATCCTGGATCCTGGGAGAAATTAGCTTGATTTGAGAGCAATAAAGGGACGACTGTGCTTATGAAGGAGTGGGCAGGGGAACCCGGAGTGAAGGCTCGGTACACCAAGCCTGGTAGCAGGAGGACCTCTCCCCTCTTTCAGGCCTGAAGAGGTGAAGGGAATGATTGGTTACCCAAGTACTTGAGTGGAGAGGGCACCTTGAAAGCTGTTGATGCCTTGGTCGGGGTAGAAATGCCATAAATTCTGTTTTCCTCCTTCCAAACCTCTGCTGGTGTCTCCTGTAAGGCAAACCCAACTGGGAGCCAGAGAGCCAAGAAACCGAAAATGTATTGTACTTCTGGGGTCACAGGACAGGGATGAGAGGAAAGAGCAGGTTTGGAGGTGTTGAACCCAAAGAGATTGGAGCACATTCTCATTTTGCAGATGAAGAAATAAGGTAACGAATGATGAGATGATTTGATTAAAGTCACTCATAACGGGATTTGAAATCTTCAAAGGACCTGAGGACCAAATGCCACACTGGGTGTGCCTTCATTCAGTGGTGTGTAGTTGTGACTAACCTAGGCTACTCACTTCACCTTGCTGGGTGAGACAGTGATACTTTTGTTAAGTTATGCAATAGTGACATCCATTGTTATAGTTGGTCCCACTTGTCATCTCATCTGATTGTTAAAGGAACCAGCTGGGGCAGGCATGTGGCTATGGCCTCTACTTTTTTTTTTTGGTAAATAAGCATGGTGAAGCACATTTGGTTTTATTCATTCATCAAATACAGTGACATGGGGTGACAGACTGACTGTGTCCCTGTGCTTACTGAAATAATTGCCTTTCTGTGAGGTGAAGAAATAGGATCACTTGTTTCAGAAGGAAGGGGAAGTTGGAACCAGAGAAGTCTTTGGTGAAGCTACTTGGTCACAGGAAGGAGGATGGGTCAGAGCAGAGGTCTCTTGGTACTGGTGCCCTGTGGTTCCTTCCCCACCTCAGCTCTCCGAGGGCAGCAAGGGGCTCAGAAGTGACCACACAAGATGGGATGTAGCAAGTGATGGTGAATTAGTCTTGGACCTAATCCTCTCGTGCTGGGGTTTAGAAATGGACTTTTCCAATGTTTCTCAACCCTCTCCCACTTTATTCTAATCCTGTGCCCTCCTGGAGCCTCCAGTCCAGCTGTCACTGCCCTGAGGGTGAAGCCTAATCAATAACTTCCAAATAGAGCTCTGAAAAACTCGGCCAGCCCTGTCGTGTTGGTGAGTCCTGCTTCCCGCCCCTGACTGTGCTTTGTGAGAGCTGTCTCTTGAAATATATCTGTCCACTGACAAAGACACAGGTTTCCCATTATTCGTGTCTGTGCGCAAACTAAAAATGGCATCTCATGGTGCCTTAGGTGGATTTGTCTGAGCAGCCTGGTGAAGGACAAAGATAAGGCTTCGCAACCATCTGTGAATCCAGGCCTTCCCTGCAGGAGTGGGAAGGCCAGTTGGACACGATGTTTCCGCTGTCTGAACCTGCTGTGAGTGTCCTAGTTGGTAAAGTGAATGAATATTTTATCTTCCTTACAGGGTGGTTTGGGAGCTTGAGTGACACAGTGCCTCTAAGGCTCTGACACAGTTGGGCACCTAGTAGGTGTTGCACTAGTCCTCTCCTCCCTCTCCCCCCTTCTAGGTGCAGGTGGGCGTGGCATCTTTTCCCACTGGTGGGAGCTGGAAATCAGCAGATTATTTTGTGCATTGATTGGCTAAGCTCTTCTTTTTTTAAAGCATCTTATGTCTTTAATGATGTTCTGAGCCTGGAATAGACTAGCATGTGCACTCTTTTGTTAGTATTGATTGAACTAAGAGAAGGTGTTTTTTGTAAGTGCAATTCAGTAGATATTTAACACACATACTTCCAGAATACTTCTCCCTTCCCCTGTAGGCAGGTCCTCAGTTTGGCCTAAAAGTAAGTCGTTCAGACAAAAGCCACTGTAAAGGCAGTTTCTCTAGTGACCTTTCTTCTGCCAGCCTGCTCATGGTACTGATGTGAGGGGCATGTTCGCAGACATTCCTGACACTGACCAGTAAGGACTGTCCCCTCCTGTTCCCCTTCAAAAGCCCATTTAGGCCCAGGTGCCGTGACAGTGCTGATAGTGGGGAAAGCATATCTTTACCAGCCTCATAAATTCAACACAATACCACCGCTGCATTTTGTGTGACACTCCTGACACTTGGTAAGACCCGTAAGAACCAGAGCTTGACTCTGCTCCTTCATGGCACAGGCGAGGAAGCTGAGGACCTGTGGCCTGGATCACTTGTGTCCTCGCCTGGGCCAGAGCCTTTTCAAGCCATCACGTGGTCATGGGATGGGTTGGGTCTGTCAGGACTTGTGAATCCTGAGCAGAACACCGTTGCCTCAAGTCTCAGATTTTTTAAATTATTGACTATGTTCTTATCTATTACTGATTCTTCTTTATTATCTGATAATATATTCTTCTTGAATATTATCAGCGTCCCCTCACATGTAAGTGTTTCTCTAACTCCTCTTTTTCACACTGGGGTCAGTGTTGTGGGTCCTGGATGCACCTCAGCAGATACAAATGGTCACCTCTGTTGTGTGTTATTTGTCTGTATAAGTCTGTTTCTGGGTTCTTGCTGCTCTTCAGTGGGTCATTTATCTTGTGCAGTTCCAGTCTAACTTCTTGTAGCTGAGACTCACTACCTCATATAAGGTATCCTCCTACTTGATTTTTTTCTTGAGATGTGTTTTGTTTTTCCCACATAATTTTAGATATATGTGCCAAGGTCTGTTGGGCTATTTATTTGCATTGTGTTGAATTTATGGATTATTTACCGTAAGTTGCTATATTGATTCTTGAATCCAGGAATGGTGTATAACTTCATTTATCTAGGTCTTTATAATGATATTTTTCAATAAGATCTAAAAACATTTCTCAGTATGGATCTCAGACATCTCTCATTAGATGTAGAGCTAGGTGCTTTGTAATACGCTAGACTATTTCAAATTATATTTTAAAACTTGCTGGTTTATACGAGTGTGATTGATTATTTTATTGTAGTAGAAAACAAACATTTTAAAAGGTGCAATTTGATTGTGTTAAATATATTCATGTTGTAAAACAGATTTCCAGAGCTTTTTCATCTTACAGATCTCTAGCCCAATACTCATTAAGCAGCTACGCCCTCTTTCCCTCCCTCCGATCCTGGGAACACCACCCTGTCCTGTTTCTATGAGTTTGGCTTCATTAGACAGTCACATAAGTGGGATCAGACATATTTGTCTTTATGTGTAATTGATTTTTATACATTGCTCTCAATGTCACAGTGCTAATTATATTTATAATTTCGAATGGTTTATTCGTAGATAAACTTTAGTTTATTCTTCAGTCATGTCATGTATAATTCTTATCCTTTTCTCTCTTTTGTGATTAATTTTTCTTCATCCTTTGTTTGAGCCTCAGACCTCTAGCTAGGGTTGAATAAAAGGTGATACTGGTATCTTTGTTGTTTTTAAAAGAATTTCTTCTAATGTTTCTTCATTAGTTATGTTTATTGTAGATTTTTGTAAATATTTTGACAGATTAAGGAGGTGCTTTTCTGTTTCTGGTTTGTCATTTAAACATTTTAATCATGAATGGGCATTTTTATCAAATGCCTTTTTTGCATTGAGATCATCATATTTTTTCTGTCAAACCTGATAGCATGGAAGTCACAGTGGTTGCCTCTCATGCAGAACCACTTTGCCATTTCAAGAGTGTTATGCAGACAGAATCAGAGCAGCGGTGACCTTTGGGATTAGCTTTTTTCACCCAGCAGGATTCCCTCCTGATTCCTCGGAGTCGTGTGTGTCACTAGCTTGTTCCCTCTATGACTGAGGATGTTCCAGGACGCAGATGGACCACAGCCGGCTCAACAGCCACCTTTGAAAGACGCCCAGTTGTTTCTGGTTTGGATTTTTTTTTAACTATATATATTTTTAGTTGTCATGGCACAGTACCTTTTATTTTATTTTGTTTGTGTGCGGGTGTTGGTGTGAGCGTGCTTTTTATTTCCCTGGGGAAATAGCCAAGCGTGTGCTTGGAGTTGTCCTTTGAGTTTCACAGGAGCTGCTAAACCCTTTGCCTGTTTTATTTTACAAGCAGTGTGTGAGGTTATGAGCAGGTTTTTTGTCGTATTCGCTGGCATTTGGTGTTATCCCTGTGTATTAGCCACTCGCGGCTGCCTTGCTTGGTGGCTGTGCTGTTGTGCCCTGGCGCTCGGCGTGCTTATTTGCTCTCTGCACGGCCTCTTTGGTGAAATGCTGTTTTGCCTGTTTTCTAATTGGAATGCTAAAAGTTTGTTTCTAAACTGTTGAGTTCAGAGTTATAGCTATAGATATTCTTAGTTCATTTGCAGCTATTTCCCTTCTGTAGCTCGTCTTCTCCTCTTCTTAAGGATGCCTTTTTACAGAGGAGAAGTTTTAATTTTGAAGAGGGCCAGTTTATCATTATGCGTTTGACGTCAAGTCTAGGAACTCTGCTTGGCTGTAGGTCAGAAGGTTTTCTTCTGTATTCTTTTTGCAGATTTTATAATTTTATGTTTTCCATTTAAATCCATGGGAGTGAATGTAAATGTTTTTAAAGTTTCTACATGTTCCTCATTTTAGGTGTATTTATATGTTGCTTGATGGTGTGGAGTTCTTGAGTCTTCCTGCTGATTTTCTGTCTGGTAGTTGCTGGAGGGGTGTTGAAAAGTCCTCAGATGAAATTGTGGCTGTGTCTCCTCTTTGGGCTGCACCAGTTTGACTTCTTGTATTTTAAGTTGTTGGTGTTTGGTACATACACATTTAGGATTGGTGTCTTCCTGGTAGCTTGATAGAAAACTATGTTGTTCCTTTTATCATTATGTACTGTCCCTTTTTGTCTCTATTTTTTTTTGGGGGGGGGTCTGAAGTATTTTTTTCCCTAATGGTACTGGGGATTAAACCCACGGGTGCTCTACTGCTGAGCTCCATCCCCAGAACTTTTTGAGAAAGGGTCTCACTAAGTTGCTGAGGCTGGCCCCAGACATGGACATCTTCCTGCCTCAGCCTCTTGAGTCCTTGGGAATTCAGGCATGTACCATGGCATCTGATCATTTTCTGCCCTTTAATTAATGTGTATGGATGATTGGTTTATTGATATGCTAGCTCTAAAACCTACTTTTAAAATTTTCTGTTTGCTTCTTCTGGGTCTCATTCTTGTTTCTTTTCTTCCTGTGGGTTATAGGAATGTTCTTAGACTACCATATTGATTCAGTTACAGTGATTTTGATGTGTTTGGTGGTTTTCTCAGTGGTTGCTTGGGTGTTCCGACTGCCTGGTATAGTGTGGACTTTGGTGTGGTGTGGGAGTCACCCCTCCTCCTGTGTCTGTCACTTACTAACTAGTTAATTTGTCTCCTCCTCACATACCATTCACAAGACTCCAGGGAGGACCCAGACACCTTTGTGCTCTCTCCTGTTTCTGTTCCTCCTCCCCTTCTGGGCTCCAGGTTCCTTCTTTTCCCATTTCCTTCCTGTTTGAAGACACTCATTGGCTGCTCTTTAAGGTTAGGTCTGCTAAAAAGTTTGTTTACGTCTTTCCTTTGTCTCTGATGTATGCTAGCTTTAAAAAGTTTTGTTTAAACTTTTGAAAAGTTTCAAATGTGAAAATAGATCTTCACGTACCTGTCACTCGAACCTGTCACTCGGCTTCAGCAGATAGCAGCTTTTTGGACAAACCCAGTCCTGGTGTGTGGGAACTGGCTGCTCAAGGCGGGAGGGGCCGGGATGCTGAAGAAAGAGCCACACAGATCCAGGGTTGAATCAAGTGCGGTTTATCGGGGACTTATGGACAGAAGGGTTTCTTGGTAGTTGGATCCCTGTACCCCAAGGCAGGAGGAAGGTGTTTATATGCTAAGCCAGATAAAGGTGGTTGGTGGCCAACCCGAGTGTACTTGGCCTCTCACAAACTATTAACATATCTGATATGAGTTGAGAAACAGGCCAGGCATAAATGGCTGGCACAGTATGCTTGCCCTCTGCCTTAACGTCTTTGTCTGCTAGGGTTGGGGGGGCAAAATGACCAAGGTGGATCTCCACACCAGCCTCTTGTCATTCTTATTTCTTTAACAGGAATTTTCATCTTTTTTTTTTTTGTTGTTGTTTAGTAAAATAAAAGAGACCTTATAATGCAGTTGGCATGTGCTAAATTGCCTTTTTAAATCCCCAGAAGAGCCTTCTGAGCTAAAATCTAACAGTGTACCCATTTTATAGATGAGGAAATGGAGGCTTAGGGAAGTTAATTACTTGCCTAAGGATACACACTTTTGTTTGTTTCATTAGAATGTCTCCTTTATCTCAGCAAGAACCCTAGTGTCTTACTTTTTTAAAAAAGTTTTTAGTTGTAGATGGACACTGACCTTTTTTCTGTTAATTTATTTTTATGTGGTGCTGAGGATGGAACCAGAGCCTCCCACATGCCAGACGAGCGCTCTCACTGAGCCCAGCCCCGGTCTTCTCAGAATGGGAGGGCTGTGTTGGTTACAGAAGTGCCTCCTATTTTGTCCTGTCTTCTGAGGGCACGTGTATTTGGCTTCAGGTACCCATGTGGAGACAAGCTTTTGTCCTGAGGGGAGCACTTTGAGTTTCAGCTGGTCACTTTTCCTTCTAGCTGTCCATCAACGTGTATGACTACAACTGCCACGTGGACCTCATCAGGCTGCTGCGCCTGGAGGGGGAACTTACCAAAGTGAGGGTGGCCCGCGAGAAGATGAGCGAGATCTTTCCCCTGACTGAAGGTAGGCTGCTGTGGGGGGGGGCTGCTCAGGAGCAGGGAGAGCCGAGGACTGCTGTTAGTGCTGAAAGTGGGACGTGCTCCTCACAGGAAGCTTGGCACTATCGCACAGTGAACGGAAGAAAGCCCGCCCTCAGGGTCGGCTAGTTTGGGCTGGTTGTCTTGTAGTTTTTGTAAAACACGGTGTGATCACACACTACAGATTCACATTTTGAATCTCGATTTATTTATCCCAATATTGTGATACAATTTTTCTATGTGATTGAACTTTACCCTGGTCTCTTTCCCATTCCAGTATGTATGTGTTTAACCTATTCTCTAAGAACCAGAAATTATAAATGTAATTCAGCTTTTATAGTTTTTCATGCAAATGTGTCATACTTAACTGTTCACTGTAGTTGTGGGTGTAGGTGATTTCTGCATATTTGTTTATTAGAAACATGGTTGCGCTGAGCCACTTTGGAGTTAACTCTTCATGAACATTCATAAGTGTTCATTTGGGCAGAAGTCAGAAAGCCCTGGCCCAAGATATAGCTCTGTCCCTGTCTTCCTGTTGCAGTGTAACTGTTGGGTGTGGATGCCCAGAGGCCTTCCTTATGAGATCTGAGCAAATCACTTGAACAACCTCGCACTCAGTTTAAGTCTCCCTTTACTTGCAGTAGAGGGAGGGTAGCAGTAGTTTCCATCTTGCAGCATGTAACACAAGATGAGCTAGTCTGTGTTCACCACTTAACCCATGGTCGTACATCACTAGGTAGTGCTATTATTATTAATGTTACTGTCACCTACTTTATAGGATTGAGATGAAGATTGAATGAGAAAATACATATGTGTGTGTATATGTGTGTGTGTGTGTGTGTGTGTTTTGCAAAATACAAAATGCCCAACAGGTATGGGCAGTTATGATTTTTTTGAGGGGGGCGGGAACCAAGGATTGAACTCAGGGGCACTGACCCCTGAGCCACATCCTCAGTCCTATTTGTATTTTATTTAGAGACAGGGTCTCACTGAGTTGCCTAGCACCTTGCTGTTACTGAGGCTGACTTTGAACTCACTCCTCTTGCCTCAGCCTCCCGAGCCACTGGGATTGTAGGCATGCGCCACTGCACAACCAGTTATGACTTTGATGAGTATCTTATTTGAAAGAATAAAACCGGTGTGCTTGGTTCAGCTTTTAAGAATTGAATTTCTGGCTGTGTGCCATGCATATGCCTCTAATCCCTGCAATTTAGGAAGCTGAGGTAGAAAGATTGAAAATTTGAGGGCAGCCTGGGCAACTTAAGTAGACCCTGTCTAAAAATAAAACATAAATAAAAAGTTCAAAAACTTTTTTTTTTTTTTAAAGAATTGAACGTCTGTGAAGTGGTTCAGGTTGTGTAATTAAAGTGGATAAGATGTTTGTCCCTGAATAAAGTCCCCTCCCAGCCGTCCTTGGTGGAGGTGGTAACGCGGCGCTGTGTTGTCTTCTAGAACTCTGGTTGGAGTGGCTGCATGACGAGATCAGCATGGCCCTGGACAGCCTGGACCGCGAGCACGTCTATGAGCTCTTTGAGAAAGCTGTGAAGGACTACATCTGTGAGTTCCCGGGCTCTGTCGTTTGTCCTGGGTTGTGTCATGACACGTTGCTACCCGGGAAGGAGACACTGTCTAGCAAGGAGAAGATCCCAGTTCAGTTTTCCTTGTCCCTGTCTTCGGTGTTCAGATGAGGATATTTGGTTTCAAAACAAGGGCAGAAGAAATGTTTATAGTAGAGTAAATAAGCTTAACACTCAGCGTTTATCTGCAGGGTTGTCTTTTACACATCAAGTAGCTTTTCAGAGGTTTTGGACAAAACACCTTTTTAAAAAATGTTAAAACATTAAAAAATCTTTTTGGAGTGAATATAGATTCATAGGAAGTTGCATCATAGAGACGGCCTGTGCGGGCACTCCATCTGATTTCCCCAATAATCTCATATCTACAGCGCCGACCCAAAACCAGGAAATTTGACTTTGGTACAATGTGTGTGTAGTTCTGTCATATTTCATCATGTGTCCAGGTACAGAGTCATTCCGTCTCCACAGAGACTCTTGATTTCTTTCTTTTTTTTTTTTAGGTAACTTTTTTTTTTTTTTTTTTTGGACTCTTGATTTCTTTATTCCAGTACTATGACAAATTTTTCTATATAATTAAACTTTACCCGGGTCTCTGTTTCCCATTCCAATATGTATATGTTTAACCCATTTGCTAAAGATGGGTGGACATTTTAGCAGAAGCCTTTCTCTCTCTGAGAGCTTATACCCTCCCTTATTTATTTTATAATTGTCTTTGGTATTTGACGTGCATGTGTTAAGGACCACATCAGACAGTGTTTGGACAAAATGCATTTAAAAAGCATTTAAAGGTGCTGGGTGGTGGCTCAGTGGTGGAGTGCTTGCCTAGCATGTGTGAGGCACTGGGTTCAATTCTCAGCACTGCATATAAATAAATAAGTAAGTAAAATAAAGGCCCGTCAACAACTAAATATGTATATATATATAAAAGCATTTAAAAATAGTCCCTCTTTTAATTAAAAATCTTTCTTCCTATTCTGATTATTCTGCCTCGCTCCTGTGGGCATCCATCCCCCCTGTGAGAAGCAGTGATAGAAATAGACTGCCCTGGGCTGGAGATTTTTTTTTAACAAACCTAGAAGAATCTATAATTTTCTACTTTTTATCATCTTATGAAAATAGTAGGTACCTCCTGAATATAACGTCATACTAAATGTGCTTTTAGAAGTTGTCCTTGAGCCTCTGCCTCCAGGTTGCCCACAGGTCCTCTTAGACTCCCTGGTAGAGTGCATGTTTGATGTGCCCATGTTCCCTGTGGCCTTGTCCCCTCTCTCTGGATGTTTCAGAGTCGCCGTTAACAGCACTGCTTGTCTTTCTCTGCAGTCGATGGCCCTCTCCAGACTCTAATGGTTGTCGGTCCCTCGTGATTTGGCAGTTGTCGCTGCTGTCAGACCTTCCCTGTCACTCAGTGCTGATAGCCGTGTGCCTTCCTTTCCGCCACCGCATTCAGACCTGTTGTGGGCCAGGAAGCCAGATACATAAGCCTCTTAGATTATGCCTCATAAGTAATTTTATTTTATTTCTTTCTTGCCATATTCTTTATTTGTGCATTATGGTCATACATGATGATGGGATTTGTTATCTATTTGAACAGGCACACAGTGTCATTGGCCAATGTCACTCCCCCACACTTCCCCTTTCCATCTCTGAAGTGATTTTAGATGAGACCCTGAGGCGTCCCGTCATTTTCAGGAGCTTTGTACATGGAAATTGTGTCAGTTGCTTTAAACATTCAGAAGCCACTTTTGCGTGCTTCTTAGTTTTCAGCTGTTTGAGACATTCAAAGATGTCAGACGTGGACCTCCAGATCTTGGTGTGTGCTCAGTAGTGATTTTCAGGCTGCTGAGAGGGCTGTCTGGGCCCTGGAGAGGATATGGCTATGGCCCTTTGGCCCTTTAAAGGTTTTGAAAATCGGGTTCTTTGATCTTTGGAGGAGTCTCAGGCAGAGGCTACGTGGCTATTTTGGGGCCTGGAATCTAGTGATTTTTTTTTTTTTTTTTGCCTTGCATCGTTGTATCATTAGGTTTTATAAGTTTAAAATACTATTAATTTGGGGCTAGATCTTTGACTCAGTGGTTGAGCGCTTACTTAGCATGGTAATGCACTGGGTTCAGACCTCAGCATCACATAAAAAAAAAAAATAAAAGTATTGTGTCCATCTACAACTAAAACAAATATTTTAGTTTTTTCCTTTTTCTGGTGGTGCTGGGGATTGAACCCAGAACCTTTTGCATGCCAGGCAAGCACTCTACCAACTCAGCTACATCTCCAGCCCTAAAACAAATATTTAAAAAAATATTATTAATTCAGGAATGAGGCAAGGATATCACTTGTCACCAGCTCTCTTTTCAGCATTACACTGGGAGTCCACTAATCCAAGATAAGACCTGGAAGTGAAAGGTTACAGATTGGAAAGGAAGAAGTGAATAATCTTTGTTTTCAGATGACAAGATGTTAAAAATCCAAAAGAATTGACAAAAAAACCCCTCTAGGAACATTTGTTCTAAAGCAATTGTGGAAGGGCTGTAGGCTGCAAGGCCAGTATGCAAAAACCAGTTGCTTTTCATGTACTAGCAATGGAATTTGAAGTTAAAAATGTATTAACATTTACATTAGCATCCGCAAAACAAAATACTTAAGTATGAGGCTAACGGATTTGTAGAAGTTCTATAGGAGGAAGATTTAAAACCAAAGAACCGAATAAATGAAGAGAAATCCCTTCTCAACGAGAGGAAGGCTGAGTGTTGTCCTGTCCTTTGTTCCCAGTGGGCTACAGAGATGCAGCGCAAACCCAGGGAATCCCAGCAGTTGATTTTGTGAACATTGATGTACTGATTCTAAAGTTTTTATCAAGAGACAAAAGGCCCAGAATGGCCAACAGCCAGGGGAAGGACAAAGTTGAAAGACTGACACTACTCTACTTGAAGACTTTCCATGATTCTGTGGTAATCAAGAAAGTGTGGAATTGCCAAAATAATAGGCCAATAGATCAGTGGAATAGTATACAGAGTTCAGAAAGAGATCCACATAAATATAGTCAGCTGATCTTTGCCAGGAGCAATGGTAATACAGTGGAGAAAGATAGTTCTGTTCTTATTGGTTCATGTTAGTTGTGCATACATTAGGATTCATTTTGACTTAAATGCATGGAATATAATTGGTTCATATTCAGTTCCCAGAACCTACCCTCCTGCCTCCCTTCCCTTGTTTCCTTTCCACTACTGAAGAAGAGAGTTCTTTCAACAAGTGGTCCTAGAACAACTGGACGCCACATGGTCTAAATGAATCTAGACATAGCTCTTAGACCCTCATAAAACTTAACTCAAGATGAATCACACGCTTCAGTGTAAAAGCATGAAATTATAAAACTCCTAAAAAGATAACTTGGAAAATATGACCCAAGATGACGTTGGATTTGGTGACAGCTTTTTAGAGTCAACACAAGAGTCATGATCCACAAAAGAAAGAATCGATAAACTGGATCTTATTCAGATTAAGCATTTTTGCTCTGTGAAAGATATTGTCAAGAAAGTAAAAAGAGAGGCCACAGACTGGGGAAAATATTAGTAAACACATACCTGATAATGACTGTTATTCAAAATATAAAAGAACTCTGAAAATTTAACAATAAGAAAACCAATAACTTGATTTAAAAAGTGGTCCAAGGATCTTAATTGATTCCTCTGCAGAGAGATACATTTTTGAGCACTTGAAAAGACTCTTGACATTATGTCAATAGGAAATGCAGATTCAAACAGCCGAGCCCACTGTGCTCCTGTTAGAAGGGCCAGGAACACTGGCAGCAGGAAATGCTGCTTTGGTTTATTGCTGGTGAAAAATGCAAAATGGTATGGCCATTGGGAGGGTGGTGGGGCTAAACATATTCTGGTCCATCCAGCCTGGTGCTCCTTGGCGTGCGCTCGGAGGAGTTGAAAACTTCAGTCCATAAGAGCTGCCGCATGGATGGATATAGCAGCTTTATTCATAACTGCCAAAGCTTCAAAACAACCACGATGTCCTTAAGGGGTGGGCTGGTAACAGCTGGGTATGTCCAGGTACTGACGCACTGTTCAGTCCTCCGAAGAAATGAGCTGTGCAGCCATAGAAGGATGTGGAGGAGACCGAAGTGCAGCTTACTAAGTGGAGAAGCCAGTTGGAAGGCTCCATCCTATGAGTCCAACTAGGTGACATTCTGGAAAAAGCAGAACCACGGGGACAGTAAAAAGATGTGGGGTGAGGGAGAGGGAGAGGGAGAGGGAAGGATTCGGGAGATTAGTGGAACTGCGCTGGGTGATGTCGCAGTGGGAGACACGGGTCTTCAGAACATTTGTCCCAACCCACAGAGTAGACGACGGCAGGAGTGGACCTGATGCAAACTGGGGCCTGAGTGACAATGACGTTTCCGTGTGGGGTCCTCCGTGGTAGCGGGTGCACCTCTGCCTCAGATCTGGCAGCTGGCTCACTTCCGTTTTGGTTCTGTAGCCCGTGGGCATCTCTGCTGGTGAGCGAGAGCGGGGCAGCTAACAGGCTTTGGCCGCGTTGTTTGGAATAGGTCTCCCGGTGAAGCAGCAGCCTCGGGCACATGTAGTGATCGTCAAATTGGCTTCTACATCCTTTAGCATTTTTATTTTAAAGTTAGTGGATAGGCCTCTGAAATTATTTCAGGTCCCTAAAAAGTGACCTAATAGGCAAAGTGTGTAGTATAAGCAGTGATGCATTCATGCAGTTTTAATTCTTCTGGTCTTAAAGGCACACGAGTGGGGATAAAGAAGGGTCAACAAGAAAGTGGAAAAACAAAACAAAACAGGGCGACCAAGTTGTTTTGTTTCAACACCATTAAGAAGGAGACTTAAAATAGAGATTTCTAGTAATAGGATTAGTGCTTTTAATTTTAGTCTTTCACTTTAAACTAGAAGACTTAGGAATTCTTAGGGTTCAAAAGTTGAAAATTCTAGGCTTTGAAATTTTTCTTAAGACTGACTGGGCTTCGTAACTATTTTCATTGAAATCCATTTCCATGTTCTTTCAGTTTTAATAAATAAATGTTGTAAGCACAATCAAACTGCACAGTACCACTCGGCATGTCCTGTTTATAAAGTAAATTTTTAATGATTGTACTTAGAAATATATTTTAAAATAGTTGATGGTGGCCCTTTTTTGTGTTTTGCATGAATGAGGACACATTTCTTTTGTTATGCGTCAGTTTTGATATTGGGTATTGTACGTCTGGAGCTAATTGAACACTTCTCATTTTTAGGTCCTAACATTTGGCTGGAGTATGGTCAGTACTCCGTTGGTGGGATCGGTCAGAAAGGTGGCCTTGAGAAGGTCCGCTCTGTGTTTGAAAGGGCTCTCTCATCTGTCGGTTTGCACATGACCAAAGGACTGGCCATCTGGGAGGCCTACCGAGAGTTTGAAAGTGCCATTGTGGAAGCTGCTCGGGTGAGTGTCCAGGTCTCCAAGGCCCATGCTTCCCTCTTAATGGTCAGGGGTGGTCTTTCTGAGTCCTGTAAGTATCATTCTGAGACAAGGGTTCAGGATAAGTCTTACAGTAAACATAGTTAACAAAATAGTCCTTGCTAATCTGTTTGTGGATGGACAATAAAATAAATAAAATTGGTAGTATTTGTGGAATAACAAGAATGGTTTATTTGACTTAAAAGCAGATGGCTACTATTTTTTTTTTCTGATATTTTAAAACACAGCTTTAGTTACAGGTGAATGCAAGAACAGCATAGCATTTCACTAGGGAAAATGTTGGGGAGGGAGGTTTGACCTCATACTCCATAATAATTCATTTTTTAAGATTATGATTTATGGAATTCTATAGCCGAGTCCCCTCTGTGCTGCATGTGCACATGCACAGTTGTCAGTGATGCATTGGGGCCCCTGACAGGCTGAGCATCCCTTATTCAAAAATTTGAAATCTGAAAAATGCTTCAAAATTTGTCACAAGTTGAAATTCCACACCTACTGTCATGTGATGCTGGGTCACAGTCAGGTGCACTGAAAATCTTGCATAAAATTTCCCTCAGACTGTGCGTATAAAGTGTCTGTGAACACACAGGCCCCCCGCCCCTAGGCTAACTCGCTGTGTATGTGCAGATATTCTAAAAACTAAAAGAGTCCAGACTCAGCGCCCCATCCCCTCAGCACGCATGGCCCAACAGCCGCAGGGGCTTCTGGGTTATCCCCCGCTTCAGAGGCTGGCGTGGTGCCTTCGCCTCACCCGCGTGACGCTTGCGACTCTAGGGTCAGACTTGCTCCCTGCAGGACTGTGCTCCCACTGTGCCCCGAACATCCTTGCCACTGTCCTTTATTGAAGTGGAAGTCTCTGAGCCTGCAGTGCGCCCCAGGGCCCCTTCTCTGGGATCTGCCTCATTGCCCTGTCTCTGACGGCAGGGCCCCCTCACAGGTCTCATCAAGCAGGCCCCGTAACTCGGTGGCCCTCGTTGTGCTTTGCTCTTAAGAGACTGAAGCACTGTGGCCATTTGGATGCGTTTCTTCCATTATTCTTGGCTCTTCCTGTCGCAGATCCTTACAGGCAGGGGTGGCGTTTACTTTTGGGCACCCCCAGGCATTTGCTCGGATGCCATCTGTGTAAGAGGAGGTAGAAAAGTTTTTCTAACTTGAACCGAAAAGTTGATGAGATGTTTTTTGAAGTAGAAAGAACCAAAGTGTGCCATTTACTACTAATTTGCTTCTTTAGCCCATGGCTGGCTTCCTTTCCCCTTTTGACCGGGAACAAACCTTTGATTCACAGCTTGAGAAAGTCCACAGTCTTTTCCGGCGACAGCTGGCGATCCCCCTCTACGGTAAGAGAAACAGCTCACAGCCCGCTGTGCTTTAAAATGCTTCCTCTGACTGTCCTGAGCTAGACCTTCTCTGGCCTGTGCGGAGCTGGGCCTGGGGTTCTCATCCTTACTAGACAGTGTCACCCTGGATGAGGTCCTTAGTAAAACCTGTGTTGAGTTGGAATGCCCAGGAGGGTTGTCCGAGTCCGAAGGACTGGCAGCTGGCCCCTCCGACCCGTGGAGTTCTCCTCCCTACTTCAGCATGTGGTTGGGAAGGGGAGATGGTCTCTGAAAAGAATAGGAAGATAGACACCTGCATTTCCTGGGGAGACTATTGAATAAAAATTTTGTTAAAAGCATTTTCTTTTGATGAGTAGCCTCATGGGCACCCGTGGGGGGGCGGGTCATTCCTCTGTGGAGGCGCTTTGGTTCAGAAGTACAGTTGGCTGGTTAGACACTCAGGTTTGAATTTAAGAGTCTCCCTTTTGGCTGAATACGTTTTGGTGAGGTGAGCCTTTGGCACTAGAACTCTGAGCAGGGGCAGCACTGGAGGACTTTCCAGTGTGGGAAGCGTTTGGCGCTGTCCTCTCATCTGTCCCCAGCGCATGGTTACACACTCGGAGCCTCTGGGCAGCTCTGCTTGAGCCCAGCTGTATTCGCCTTTGAACTTCACGGTTTATTTGGACTGTATTGAACGTACTAGAAGGAGGCTGTCTAATTGGGTGACATGCGGCAGAGGTCAGAACTGAACTGGTTTGTAGCTTTTATCTCGCACACCACTGGGAGACAGCCTGGCTTAGTGATTAGAGTGTGAACTTGGACCTGACTGTCCTGTTCAAAGCCTTGTTCTGCTGTTACCTGTGGAGAAGTCACTTAACTTTCTGCTTCAGTTTCTCCATTTGCAAAATGAGGATTATGATAGCGCCCGCCTTGTAGAGTTGCGAGTGCTGATGGGGGATGGATGTGTGGTGTTAGAATCAGCCCTGACGCCTTAGGTAAGTGTCGCCCACAGCTTCAGTGACTGATGAGTTGACTGGTAGAGTTGTCTGGCATGTCACTTTGACACAGATTCTAAGGCCAAACTGGGCTCAGCAAAAGAACTCAGAATGTGATCTATAGAGCTGCCGTGGCCATGGATATGGGAGGGGCCTAGTGGCACTTGAGTCCATGACATTTTCTATGTTTGAGTTGATAAAACCCAGTGCAAGACCCATGGGGCTGAATTCGTCTTTTGATAGATATGGAGGCCACATTCGCCGAGTATGAAGAATGGTCAGAAGACCCAATACCAGAGTCGGTAGTTCAGAGCTATAACAAGGCGCTGCAGCAGTTGGAGAAGTACAAGCCCTATGAAGAAGCCCTGGTGAGTGTCCTGCTTTTATGGGGACCTTCTCTCTGCACACATTTCCCTGATGGATGGTTGCAAGTTAACAGTATTCTTGAAAAGTATGTTTATTGTGCAGTATATAGAGTATTATAATGTGCACCTACAGTTTACATCGTATAATAAAGTGAACATCCATGTACCCACCACCCAGGTTAAGAAATAGAACATTGCCAGTACCTTAGAAGTCTCCTATGTGCCCCTCTCTGATTGCCTCCTCCTCCCTCTCCCGAGAGGTAATCACTTTCCTGACTTTTGTGATAATCATTCCCTTGCTTTTCTTTATAGTTTTACAATCTATGAATGCATCCTTAATTAATATATTGTTTAATTTTGCTTGTGTTTAAACTTATAACGTATTCTTCCTGTATATCTTCTTTCATCCAACACGTTTTGGGGCTTTATGTCGAGGAGTAGAGTGACAGTCCATTCATTGTCATTGGTAGGAGGTTGTCTGTGTGTGCCACAGTTGGTGTGTCCATGTGGCTGGTGGGCAGTTGGGTGGTTCCAGGTTTTTGGTAGGAGGGTCGCTGTTGCTTGAACATCCTGGTTCGTGTCTCGTGGTGGACACGTGGGAGGTTTGCAGTGTGTATTGGGCAAGAAGGTGCTGGATGGTCGGGCGATGCCCGTGTCTCAGTGGTCTGTTTGCCCTCCAGCCAGCGGCATCTGAATCGCTTTCTCGGGCCACTCTTGCACACTTATATTGTAGCCAAACTCTGATAAGTTTGAAATTATAATTCTAATTTGCATTTTCCTTGATTACTAATGCAGTCAGACATCTTTTTATGTTCACTGGCCTTTTTTTGAATTTCACTTTCTATGAAGTGCCCATGAAAATTTTGACCTCCCACCCGTTTGTCTCCCCCAGTTGTGCTGGGGTTGGCTGCGCCCCAGTCCTTCCCGTTTTTGTCTGTTTCTGTTGGGTTCTTGGGAGCTCTTATTCTTGTCCCCCACCCCCACTTGTGGCTCCTCTTTTCAGTGTCCTGTTTAGTGGTGTCTTTGGATGAGCACGTCTTGACTTTACTCTGGCCAGGCTTGTCCTTCTTTCCCTTTGGGTCGTGCTGCCTCTGGGCTCACATCAGGCCTCCTGTCTTTACATCTGTCTCCAGCTCTCTTCTCCTCGTGGTCGCCTCGTCTTTGTCATGTTTGGGTCCCTCACTCACCATATTGGTCTGTGGTGGTGTGAGGCCGGCTGGCTGCTCTCGGTTCCCAGGTGGAGACGTGTGGCACCCCAGCTCCTGTAATTCCACCCCCCCCCTCGCTGGTGTGCAGTGGCACTTCTGTCACAGGTTAACAGTCCATTTGTTTGCCTGGCCCCCCCGGGGGGGGGTCTCTGCTGGCTTGTGTTGTGCTGCGGGCAGCGGGGATGGGACCCAGGGCCTCCCCGTGCTGGGCCAGTGATGTGATGCGGTGGTTTCAGGATGTGTTGGGTCGGGTGAGTCCTCCCCATCTCGTTCCTTTTCAGAGGGACTTGGCTTTCTTTAGTTGTTGGTGATTCCATTAAACTTAAGAGTTAGCTTTTAAAATTCTGTGGAGTTTTCATTTGGAATCATATTGAATCTGTAGATTAGTTGGAGGAAAAATTTATGTCTTCCAATCTGTGACCATTTTATAGGTCTCTGCTAGTTAGGTCTTTCTGAAAAGCTTTCTAATAATTTTACAAATTAATCCAATGTTTTGAACATTTTTAGATGTATTTGTTTTTTGAATGTACTTCTAAATGATGTTTTCAAAGATTTTATTTTCTAGTTTTCTTGGTGTATAAAATGCAATCAATATTTTATATTAATTTTTTAAATCAACCAACATGTTGAATTATTTTGTTAATACGTGTGTGTGTTGGGTAGAACAGGGATTGATGCAGGGGTGCTTCACAAACGCTGAGCTCCATCCCCAGTCCTTGGTAGTTTTTGTTTTGAGAGGTCTTTCTAGGTCGCTGAGGCTGGCCGCGAGCTTGTGACTCTCCTGCCTCATCCTCCTGAGCTGCTGGGATTGCGTGTGCCCCTGCCCTGCTGGCTTCTTATTATCAGGCTCTGGGGGCTTCGGGATAGTGGCTCTGACAATACTATTTGTAAGTGGCACCCCGCCCCTACTCCGGCGGACGGGTGCTCTCGTTTTCCCCTGTCTTGCCTTTTGCTCTGAGCTGTCGGTGTCCCTATTAGCAGTGCCCTTTACGCTTTTGCGAATGCCCTCGTGCTTTCTTTGCCTTCCTTCCATCTTGAATCCTGGAGTCTCAGCTGAGATCTCGGCTGGAGTGTCGTCTGGGAGGTCTGGCTTCCCTGGTCACTCTCAGGCTGCAGACAGTGCCTGGCAGCTGTGTGCTCAGTGGCTGGCCAGCAGCTGGCCGGCTCTGGCTTCTGGGCTTGCCGTCGGGAAGGTAACTGCCTGCCTCCGGCCTCCGGCCTCCTGCTCGTTGAGGTCGTGTGTTTCTTCTTCCTCTTCCTCCTCCCTCTTTGTCTGCTTTGCTTTGCTGCTGCTGCTGCTGCAGGCAGCGGGATGGAACCCAGAGCCCCACGCATTCTGGACAGGTGCTCGGCCCAGCCAGCCTTGTTGTCCTGCTGGCTGACTTTAAGTCCTCCTTGGTTGGCTGGATGTCCGCAGCGCCCTTACCACAGGTCCAGAGGCGACTGTCTCTTTGTTGGTCCTGTTGGAGGTTCGTGGGCTTCTGGATTCTGTTTGGTCCTTCCTGGCACAGCGAGTGGAGCACCGACTGCGAGTTAGGCTGCCTAGGTGAGCCCTGGTCCTGCCACTCACTCTGACTCTGTCGAGGAGTGAGCCCCAGTGTCTCGGCTTCCCTGAAGGCAAGATGCGGACGGCAGTGAGACTCGCAGTGTGACGGTTGTGAGATCAGATCTTACTGTCTGCTGAGCCATCGGAAGCTCAACCTCCCCTCAGCAGCTTAGCCTGCTGCCCTCTGTTAGATTTTCTCCTTAGTATTTCCTGTTCCTTTGTCAGTTTGTTAATTTTTTAGGAAGATTTAAAACTACTTAATCCAGCAGTTTTCGCTGTTCTCAGTGGCACACTTTGGGTGGTTTGCCATCACACGGGAGGCAGGTGCTATAGCATCGTGTCTCTGTGTAGAATGGGCATGCCCTCTACCCAGCCTGCAGGTGCCCTCTCTGCTCAGCCTGCAGGTGCCCCCCGCCCTTTACCTGTAAAGGTTGGTTGTACGTGTGCTTCACAAACCTTGTTAAGGAGTAGTGCTCACCAGCTGAGTTTTGTCATGGCCATCAGTGCAGTGTGGCTGAAGAAAAAATAAGTTGAATCAGAGGATGCTGTCTAAAAAGAGTTTTGCTCCTGTGTCGCTGGGTGCGCCCAGCCCAGCTTCCCTGTCTTTTCCCCGGGCCTGTGCCCCGTGGGAGCTGGTGTTTGGAGTGAGCTACCTGGTACAGCACAGGCCCTGGGTTTTTCCAGTTGGTTTGCCTTTATGCGGCTCAGTGAGTTCTGTGGTGAAGGATGATTGGCAGCGGTCATTGCTCTTTCATTCACTTTCTGACTGGTGACCACTTTAAATTCCCTGTGGTCTAGGAATGTATTCAGTTTTGGAGCCTTTGTAACTATTGCTGTGAGGGGGCACTTTGGACCAGAGGAGAAAACTAGGGCTGTGCTCATCAAAGTATCCACCTGTCTTGGAGTAGTCCCGAGAGGGAGGATTTGGTGATTCTTCTCCTGGTATAGCCACTCTTGCCAACATTTATTTTATTTGGAGATGTTTTGTGTTTCCTGACAGTATCCAGTAACTGAATTAAACCCATGTACAATCTTCCTGTGCTGCAGCTGCAAGCAGAGGCACCGAGGTTGGCAGAATATCAAGCGTACATCGATTTCGAGATGAAGGTGGGCGACCCCGCTCGCATTCAGTTGATCTTTGAGCGGGCCCTTGTCGAGAACTGCCTCGTCCCAGACTTATGGATCCGTTACAGTCAGTACCTAGTAAGATAACCGTTCTGCCTTGTTTTGTTTTTGCCAGAATATGATTATAGGGCATCATTAAGACGGCCAGAAGTTAGTTGCATGTGCTGGGTGCAATGGCACACGCACACCTGTAATCCCAGCGACTTGGGAGGCCAAAGCAGGAGGATCATAAGTTGGAGGCCAGCCTAGGAAAGTTTGTGAAACCTTGTCTCAGAAAATAAAAAGGGCTGAATATGTAGCTCAGTGATAGAACCTCTGGTAGGTTCAATCCCCATCTCCTCAAAAAAAATAAAAGAAATCTGCTGCCTTTGTCCCCCTTCTCTATCCTCCTGTTCTCAGACTCTTTGTTACTTGGCTCAGGGATTTCTTCTCGTGTTTGAAGTTAATTTTTATCTTATTTTTTTGTTACTAGAGATGGAAGCCAGGGGTGCTGTGGGTTCAACTCAAGGTATTAGAAGACTACATTCCCAATTCTTTTTATTTTTTATTTTGAGACAGGGTCTTGCTAAGTTATAGAGGCTAACCTTATACTTTTGATCCTCCTGCCTTGACTACCTGAGTTGCTGAGATTATAGGTGTGTACCAATGTGCCTGGCTTGAAGTTATTTTAAACTGATCACTAACTGTGTAAAAAAATGTGCTTGTATCCCTACTCTTGAGGACTTAATAATGGATTGTTTTTTTCTTTTTTAACTTTTGATTATAGAAAAAATATAAACAAAAGTAGACAGAGTAGGAAAATGAAGGCTTATATATCCGTCTTCATCTTCAACAGTGGTTAACTATTGTGGCTATATTCTGGGTTCATCTTTAATTTTACTACTTTCCCCTTTTGTGTTATTTTGAAGCATATCCAAAAATGATATTTCATTGAGAAATATTTCTGTATGTACATACAAAAGATCCTTTTTATATAAAAGGATCCAGACATGGTTCACATGTTAGGATTGGTTGATGTCTTTTAAGCCTCTCTTACCTAGGTTCTCCCCACCCACTCCTCTCTTATCTACTTCCCTGGCAAAAGAGAAACTGGGTCAGAAGAGACATAATAATGGAAATTTCTCTTGTCACTTGATTGTGCTGACAGTGTCTAGTTGATGATGAAGTTTTTTTTTTTTTTTATTGTTGTTGCTGGACCTTGTATTTTATTTATTTATATATAGTGGTGAGACTTGAACCCAGTGCCTCACATGTGCTAGGCAAGTGCTCCGTAGCTGAGCCCCAGCCCCATCCCCAGCCCGATGATGAAGTCTCAACAAGAACATTTTGTCTTCTCACCCTGGACTTCTTTCTCCTAGGATCGGCAGCTGAAAGTGAAGGATCTGGTTTTGTCTGTACACAGTCGTGCTGTTAGGAACTGCCCCTGGACTGTTGCCCTGTGGAGCCGCTACCTCCTGGCCATGGAGAGGCATGGAGTGGAGCATCGAGTGATTTCTGGTGCGTGTGTTTTTGTGGGAAGACTTTCTGAGCTTTTTGTCCCAACTGAGAAATGGAACTGGGAAAAGTCATGAAGTCAGCATTCCCCAGGGTTTTCTTGGAATATTGAGTACTAGTGACCAAAGGGGCTCTGAGTGGAGGTAAGCTGGCTGTGTTGGTGGCTCCTAGATCTTTCCAACATGCTAAGACTAATTGGGATCATTTGTAAAGGAGCGGTGGTCTGTTCTCCATCCGGGACTCTCCTTGCAGGGCGTCTGTGGAGTGAGGCCTTCCAGAGCACTGTCTGCGGTGTCGTGTGAGCCTCCCTTTGGAGCATATTTCTCCAGCTTACCTCACTTCTGTTTTCTAAGTCATGAGGTGTTCTGAAGTCAGGAGGGTTCAATAACTTTATACGAGCATCTTTTTGAATTGGCACTGAATCCTGACCTTTTCTCCAACTTCAGTGACCTTTGAGAAGGCTTTGAATGCTGGCTTCATCCAGGCCACCGATTATGTGGAGATCTGGCAGGCGTACCTGGATTACCTGAGGAGGAGGGTGGACTTCAAGCAAGGTACTGCAGCACCCGCTCTCCCTGGAATTGGGCTTCTCCTGACACCTCCTGGGTGCCGTGGTTTAGTTCCCCAGGCCAGGCCTTGGCACCCCCGACCCCCGGGCATCAGTGCGCTGTGGAGAGGTGCCCAAGGTTCCTGTGCTCCTGCCAGCCTGCAGCCTCCTCTCTCAGTTTTCACTTCTTCTTCTCTCTTTTATTTTTTTCAATAAGTTCCAGATAGTTTTTAAAATAAGGCTGATGATGTCCTTTAGCTGTTTGGCTCTCTGCAGGACCCCTGCTTGATGCCCAGCTCCAACCCTGCTCCCCCAAAAGAAAAGAGGAACCCCAATGTGTGCGTGGGCACCACACGGTGGTTATTTTGTGCAGGTGGCCTTCAGCTGTGCTCCTTCTGGCCTTCAGCTCATTTGGGGAGACCCCCCTCCTGCTGTGGTTCCCCACGTCCCCTGTGCGCACCTCTGGCTCTGCCCTCTGTCCCCACTGTGTCCTTCCCCCATCTCATTTTTCCCTTCTGTGGGAAGAGCGGGGACGGGGCTGTTGTTTCTGGTCTTCCACCTGATGCCAGGCGCAGGTTGGGTTTCCAGGCAGGTATAGGATTAAATGACAATAAAAAAAGTGGCAGCCTGGGTGACTGTACGACCCTTTTTGCGATTTCCAACAGACTCCAGCAAGGAGCTGGAGGAGCTGCGGTCGGCGTTCACGCGCGCTCTGGAGCACCTGCAGCAGGAGGTCGAGGAGCGTGAGTCCCGCCCGCCTCGCCCCGCCGCCTGCCCCCCTGCCTGCTGCCTGCCCCCCTGCCCGCCTGCCCTCCCTGCCCTGCCTGCCCAGCCGACAGGGTTTGCCTGGGACTCCTTTCTGATTTGCACTAATTCCATTCTTAAAGGGTTCAATGAGAGTGGAGATCCGAGCTGCGTGATCATGCAAAACTGGGCTAGGATCGAGGTAAACCTGTGGACATTTCTTGAATTTCATTCACCTCTGAAGGGTCCTTATTAATAGAGTTGTGGAATACAGTTAGAATCCCGGGGTGTTCTAGAGTCTTAAGGATTTGTGTTATTTACCTAGCATGGTGGACATTTTTTTTTTTTTAAGCTGTCAGTGGATCTTTTATTTATTTATATGTGGTGCTGAGGTTCGAACCTAGGGCCTCACATAAGCCAGGCAAGGGCTCTCCCACTGAGCCCAAGCTCCAGCCCCACCCTGAACATTTGTTTTGGTCTTGGTGGGAACAGCCTCTGGGCTGTGTGGCTAGGTCCTCTAGGCTGCGCGAGTGCCAGGTCCCCCTCCCTTGTTGCTTCCTGCGAGGGAGCGGGCTGTGTGTGGGAGTCGCACAGAGGCTGTCTGCGCTGCTCAGGTCTTAATCCAGGCAGAAGGTGGATGATTTGGCAAAAATATGAGTGGATGTAGGGAATGTTATTACCGATCCAGGGACATCAAACTGATTGAGCCATGGAGTACTCTCTGAGCGAGTCAGGCCAAAGCAGCTCACATGTGTCGGGTAGTTTCCGTATGGGGGTCTGGCTTGTGGGTACTTTAAGGACAAGGATCCCAGGCTCAGAGAGGTTGGGCAACGTGCTCAGGCTAGGGGCCTTCGGTCAGGGGGCTTATAAACTGGTGTCTAATGCCAGGTCAGTCGTTCTGTCTGTGCATTGCTCTGAACTTGAACCCTTGCAATGAAGCTCAGTAGAAACAAAGCAAATGAGCCTCCCATGCTGTTGAGTGGGCGCTGGAGTGTGCCTCTCTGTTCATAAGAGGCCTTGGCAGGTCCTCTGAGGCTTGCCGCAGGAGAGGGCACCAGTGATTGGCCTGTTGTCACTGGTGGGAAGCCTGGAACCCGACGCTGGTAGCAGTGGGGGGCTCCTCAGGCGTGTCTGTGAGCAGGCTTTGTGACAGTGCTGATGTCGGGATGGCTGGGTCCTTTCTCACTGGGCTTGCTGCTGCCTCGCAGGCGCGACTGTGCAATAACATGCAGAAAGCTCGGGAACTCTGGGACACCATCATGACCAAAGGAAACGCCAAGTACGCCAACATGTGGCTGGAGTACTACAACCTGGAAAGGTAACCGCCCGGGCTGGAGGGGGTGTCATGGGTGACTCCTGCTGCGTTGGCTGGCTCCTTGGGATGGCCTGTCCTTATCCCTGTCTGGCCAGTGGGCGGGGCTGGAGAAGCTAACAGCATTTTGTGGGGGACTCTTCAGGTCATGGGAACTCTTTTTTTTTAATTCTTTGTTCTTTTATTTGGACATGAATATTTTATTTGACTCTTGGGATCTTTTAAAAAAATTATATTTGATTTTATAAGAAAATAGCACTAAAAAGCAAAGAGAAGAAAATTCAAAGTAATTGAAAACTTGTGACTCATACTTAACCAGTGTCAGTTCATGTTTATTTTTGTGGCAGTAGGGACACAGCCCAGGACCTCGCCATACCAGACAAGCTCTCTATCACCGAGCTACATCTCTAGCTTGTTTGTTAGGGTTTTGGGGTGTATTTTTTGAGACTTTTTGGTGCTCAAATTTCTTTAAAATGGAAATGCAGTTATAGCGTACATGATTTTCAAACCTTTAAAACTGTTGGAATTAGACGATCTGTCCAGTAATATTTATCACATGGGGAAGGGACAGAGAATGTGACCAGCTATTCTGTTCAGTATGTCTTGGATATTACATGTCATATGTATTTCTGTACTACTTTGTTCCTTTTTTGAGTGTTTTATTATTTCCCTTATTTAAAAAAGCAATTGTGCTCAAGTTGAAAAAGCACAGAGACAAAAATATATGATAGAAAAATCTTACCCTGACCCCAGAGAGCTTGTTGACTGTTTCTCTAGATTAGCGGTTCTCATGCCTTTTGGTCGCAGCACCCCCTTACTCTGTTAAAACTGGGAGGCCCCAAAGAGCTTTCGTCTGTGTGGATTATATCAATATTCATCTAATTAGAAAAACAGAAATTTAAAATATTTTTTGTTAATTCTTTAAAAATAATGTCCATTACATTTAACATAAACAACATTTCTTGGAGAAGTGATTGTTTTCCAAACTCTAAAACAGTTTAGTGAGAAAAGTGGTTCGGTCTTCTCTTTTTGCTGTCTCTTCAGTTTGCTTAGTGGAGGACAGCTGAATTTTTCTGTCTGTTTCTTCATCCGCTAAGATTATTCTCATTGGAAAGTATAAAGAGAATTTGGCCTCACACCGATGAGGTTAGGAAAGAAAGGGCTGTCTTTCAGTTAATGGTATTCTCCTTCCAGACTTGGCTGAATGCAACAAGTAATAGTTTTTTTTTTTTTTCCAATCAGGGATTGAACACTGGAGTGCTCAACCTCTGAGCCACACCCCCAGCCCTTTTTCATTTTATATTTTGAGACAGCCTTGCTAGGTTGCTGAGGCTTTGGATTTGTAATCCTCCTGTCTCAGCCTCTGGAGCTGCTGGGATTATAGGAGTGTGCCACCATGCCTAGTTTAAGTAATAATACTTAAGTTCTGTTTTTTTTTTTTAATTAAAGATCATAGGCTGGGAATATAGCTCAGTTGATAGAGACCTTGCATGCACAGTATCCAGCACCACAAAATAAATAAGCAAATAAACAAATTAATGTAAATAAATATAAATATGTGAAACACAGATCTTAGTATTTATAAATAATAAAATAAATATCATTTTAATGTACAAATAATGAAATAAATATGTAGTATCTATTTATTTATTTCTTATGGTGGTGCTGGGGATTGAACCCGGGGCCTTATGCATGCGAGGCAAGGCAAGTGCTCTACCAACTGAGCTGTATCCCCAGCTAAGAAATAGGTTCTTAAATGTCATTTAGAATGTATATCTGAAACCACGTTAATGAATATTCCCTAATTAGTTACATTAATATCTATGTGTTTAGTTTGCACTTAGGTTTTTTTTTTTTTTTTTTGGTGGGGTGGTGGTGGGTGGGGAGGGTTGCTGTGGTGCCCAGGTTGCTTTCAAACTCTTGGACTCAAGTGATCCTCCTGCCTCAGCCTCAGTGCTGGGATCACAGGAACATGATGCCACGCCTGGCTTTAATTTACACTTTGAATGGACTTTTTTTTTTTAAATTGTTCTTTAGTTGTAGATGAAATCTACCTTTATTTTATGTATTTATTTGTATGTGGTGCTGAGGATCAAACCCAGCGCCTCACAGGTGCTAGGCGAGCGCTCTCCCGCTGAGCCCCAGCCCAGCCCTGCATGGACTTGTACCTGGTGCTGAGATTCTGGACATCGTGCCTGATGATCATGCAGCTTTCCACGTGTTGACACATTTCATTCTACAGTATAAAAACACTGTATTTGTTCACATCCTTACTGCACTTGGTAGAAAAGTCTTTTAAGTAGGAATGTTTCAGACTCACAGTGGCACATGCAGATTTTCCCAAACTCTAATTTTCACCTAGAAGCTCTGATTGTTTTTGGTTCCAGGATTGAATCCTGGGGCAATGAGCCACTGAGCCACATCCCCAGCCCTTTTTATTTAGAGTCAGGGTCTTGCTGAGTGCTTAGGGCCTCGTGGCTGAGGCTGGCTTTGAATTTACGCTCCTCATGCCTCAGCCTCGAGGTGCTGGGGTGACAGCGTGCCGAGCTGTGCCCAGCTAGCAGCTCAGATTTTATCACTGGCAACAAGTGGCATCAGTGGTTTTCTCTGGTGTGGCAGACTGACTTCATTAATTTTCAGAAGTAACATGTGAAACACAGTCTCAGTGCCCATAGCTTGTCATTCAGCTGTTCTTTCAAGTAAAAACTGTTCTGTGAAAAAAAAGTGACCAATTCAGGTCGCGACTCAAATAGTGCCACACACTTTTCTTTGCAACACTTTTCTTTCTTTCTTTTTTTTTTTTTCAAAGAGAGAGTAAGAGAGAGAGAGAGAGAATTTTTTAATATTTATTTTTTAGTTTTCGGCGGACGCAACATCTTTGTTTGTATGTGGTGTTGAGGATCAAACCCAGGCCGCACGCATGCCAGGCGAGCGCGTTACCGCTTGAGCCACATCCCCAGCCCTGCAACACTTTTCTTTGTCCTTCAGTGTCAGCAGAGGTGCTTTATGTGTACTTCCCAGTGTGTCTCACAGAATATTAAACAGGTGTGTCTGCCTTACTTTGTATGAAGAGCCACCATGCAAATGTCACACAGTGAACAAATCCAGTGACATTTTGGTCCTCTGACTTTGCAGACCCCCAGAGAGGGTCCTGGAGCCAAGAGATCTCCGGGTACATGGGTCGTACTTTGGGAACCACACTCTGATTTTTTTCTGAGTGTCTTAATCCATTTTCACAATATTTGTGTACATTGGTACTTTTTAAAAAACAAATGGGAACATAACTGAGGTTAAAGGCTTGTTTCGTGTGTCGCGACTGGTGGCGTCTTTCCATGTCACCACCAAATGCTCTGACTGAAGGCGTGGCGGGTGCGTCCCCCTGGTTGGACTGCGTGGGATTTCTCTTGTCAAGTGACTAGACCTGCTGGGCCTCTGTCCCACATGTTGCACCTCCATGTGCTATAGAGACGGACACCCAGGCTGCTGACTGCACCCTGGGGATATTTTCCAGGGGCACTTGCAGGGCGGTCCCGAGAACGCCTCCCTGGGCGGCTGAGGGGACTGGTGGAGGCAGGAGGAAAGCGGGGTCCCCTGGGAAACTAGTGTCTGGGGAACCCACCGTGGAAGCAGCCCTCCCTTCCTGTGCACTTTGCTTTACACCCTGGTGGCAGCGACTCTCTGCTTCTTGTCCTAGGGCGCATGGCGACACGCAGCATTGCCGCAAGGCTCTGCACCGGGCCGTGCAGTGCACCAGCGACTACCCCGAGCACGTGTGTGAGGTGCTGCTCACCATGGAGAGGATGGAAGGTGCGACCTCAGTCCCGACGGGCTTGGATTCCACTCGTTTGTGGCTCTATCTCCAGTGGGAGCATCTTTATGGCTTTAAGGACCACCTGTGGCCCTGTGGCAGTGGCCATGACACGGCCTGGCAAGTGGTGCTGTGTGATTAGACTGTCGTGAGGCCTTACAGAGGGAGTAAGCCCTGGGACTCTGCTCAGTCTCCAGCTGCCAGGCTCTGTGGTGTGGCCCCAGCCCAGGGCTTCTTGTGGCGCTCTGTGCTGTCCTGTATGTTATGGGACAGTTAGCCACATTCTGGACTCTGCCTGTTAGAAGCTGTAGCAGCCCTCGCCCCAGCCAACCATGACAGTCAAACATGCCTGCCCACGCTGTCAGATGTCCCTTGGTGGAGAGCTCTGCTCTAGCGAGCACGTTGTGTGCAGTGCCAGGGTGCTCGGAGCGGCAGCAGCCCCTGAGTTCTGGCGTCACGCCCGTGTCCCTTGTGGAGATGAACGAGAGCCAGGAGGGACCAGTGAGAATTTATCTGCGGGCATTTGTCTGGTTTGGGGGTGTGAGCCTCAGTCTTGGAGATCAGACCCCCAAACAGCAACAGGAACAGCTCTGCAACATTAGGTCACTCTTAACATTGTTCAGTCTTAGTGCAAATGTCTCGTGACCTTTCATATCCGAGTATTTTCATGATCTTTGCCGTAAGAGGTCAGATCCTGGCTTTCAAGTCATAAAAGGGGCAATTGGAGCATATCTGGGACGATTTGAATTATAAACTTGAAGCCTACGTGAATTAAATTTTTTTAAAACGAGGAACTCTCCAGTTCTTGTGATTAGGGAGAGGTGGCTTCTGGAGGTGTGGGAAAATAAGACAAATGTATGTTTTTAAGTCCTTCAAAAACAGAAGGAGTAAACTTTTGCTTCTCTTCCCATCAAGGTACTTTAGAAGACTGGGACATAGCTGTTCAGAAAACTGAGACCCGGTTGGCGCGCGTGACCGAGCAGAGGGTGAAGGTAACGGTGATGCATGTCGGGGTCTCTGGAGCCCCTCGAGCTCTTGCCTGTTTGGTGTGGGTGTTTCTCTTCAAAACCTTTAGGCCTTCATAAGAGATGCACGTGAGCCATAGGCCTGTGAGGTATAAGATACTGAATCAGTATTTCAACTTGTATCTTTTTACATTCACTGAACACTTTGGCTTTAACAATGTGCTGGGGGAATTTTGGCCCCCAAATTCATTGGAATAGATGGGAAAGAATGAGAAGGAGCCTCTGTTGGCCTTGCTAGGGGCCCTGGTCCTGTGGACCGATTTCTCCTTCCTCTTGGGGACAGGCTGAGGGCGCTGTGAGCATGGGCTTGAGGTCCAGACCCTGTGGCCTTGGGCGCCGGCGGTGGGGCCGCTGGCAGTGCCTGCCCACCCGTCTGCCCTTCCCCTTCCCTGTCTCATCCTCTCACAAGCCGAGGCAAGGCAAGTGCTCTACCAACTGAGCTATATCCCCAGCCAAGAAATAGGTTCTTAAATGTTCTTTAAAAATAATGTCCATTACATTTAACATAAACAACACTGCCCCTTGCCCTTCCAGGCTGCAGAGAAGGAGGCGGCTCTGGCGCAGCAGGAAGAGGAGAAGGCGGAGCAGCGCAAGAGGGTGCGAGCGGAGAAGAAAGCCTTGAGAAAGAAGCAGCAGCCAGGCGGCGGGGACAAGCGCAAGGCCGAGGAGGGCAAGGCGTGGGGCGAGGATGGCGCAGGTAGAGGGCTGCTCAGAGGCTTCACCTTGACACCCCCACACCTCCAGAGAATTCGCAAAAAGGGTACAAAGACTTTCTCCCCGGCCCACTTGAGGCCGTGTGTCCGCACACTGCCCGCCGCCCGTGGACTTCTCAGAGCGTGTCCCGCAAACCTGGCCGCCGTCGGGGCCCGGCTGGGTGCCGTGCTGCCCGCCTGTAATCCCAGCGACTGGGGAGGCCGAGGCGAGGGGCACAGATTCCAGGCCTTTCTTAGAATAGAAAGCAAAAAGAGCTGAGGCGTGACTTAGTAGTTAAGCACCCCTGGGCTCAGTCCCTGGTACCCCAACCCCCAAAACCAAGAGCCAGGAGCAGCTCACCTCCATTCCTGCCTATGGATCCTCAGAACCCCCAGTGCCTGCCTTTGGTGCTGCTGGTGTCCTTTCAAGTAGGAGGATCTAGTTTTGTGTTGAGCTGTCCCGTGTCTCGAGTCTCCTCCAGTCTGGAATGTCCCTTTGGCTCCCTTGACCAGGACATTTGAAGAAGTCAGGCCAGTTTCTTGGAGAAGGTTCCTCCGTGTGGGTTTCCTGATGGCCCTCATGCCCAGTCAGGTCACGCCTCTTCGGCAGGAATAGTACCTTCCTGGTGAATCCCTTCGGGTGGCATGTGATTTGGGTCACCTTGGTGATGTGACTGAGGTGGCGCCTGCTGGCTTGCTCTTTTCTCCTGACGGGCCTCTGCCTTACTGAGAGGAGATAAGATCCGGTTCCTCTTCACTTCTGAGTCCTCCTCCGTGTCACAGGGATCATGGACCCCGGTTTTCCTTGGTTATAGTCTGTTAGTGTGGTCATTTATGTTGAAGCTCTTGTCCCAGTTTGGCTCCAGGAGCTCCTGCGAGCGGGCCTCCGTGTCCTTGGACTTGCTCTTGCGGTCTCACCCCATGTGTCCTTTCATGCAGTGCATCCCCTTGTGGCCCAGCCTAGGGTCCCTGTTCTCCAGGGACACTGCGTGGCACTTGGCAGGTGCCAGATGTCCTCACTGCTGTTGGGGATTGTGCTCCCAGGCCTCTGAGTGCTCGTGCTGGGGACATCTGTTTGCGTGGAACTTGTGTAAACGCGGGTCCTGGGAACCCCGAGTCCACACCACAGGGTTCCTTCTGGTTTTCTGCCGTTGAGAAACCTGCTCCTGTCACCCTCAGCATGCTCACCTGCGCTGTCTGTCCCCTGGCTGTGTGCCCGGCTCCTGGCCTGCTGCTCCCCTCGCCTCTGGGCCTCCCGTGCCCGCTCTGGGTGCTGCCCTCCACAGCCGGTGTGCCCAGCACTTGGGCTTTATGTCCTGTCAGGCCATTGCCCAGGGCCCTCCTGCCTGGGTGTCTTCCTCTCCCTCCCACCCTGACTGCTTTATCCCAAGCTGGGCCCCTGTCACCAACCCATGTACCCAAGTCCCCCTCCCACTGGGTTCCAGTGCCAGCACCAGCACTGCGCCCCACAGGCGCCTCCTCGCCCAGCCCCCGGTGGTGTTGAGGCTGGGCTCCCAGCTGGTCTTTCCTGGCAGGTGAGGTCTGAACTGATCCAGGGCAGTCCTGTCACAGTGAGGAATCGTCTTGGGACATTAGGGCCTCTGAGTGTTTCCCTAGCGTAGCTGTGGCCACAGAGGGAGGTGCAGACGCAGCCTCCATTCCGTTGGCCTTTCTTGCACACCTCTTTGGGCCTTCAGAAGTGACTGACTGTGGCCACTGCCCTCAGAGCCCCCAAGTTACAGGGTAAGGTGGGTGGACTTGGGAGCAGTCAGGACTGTGGGGAGGTTGAGATCCGGGCGGAGGCCAGAGGCGCCAGGCTCAGTTCCGTGCCAGGAGGCTTCGTGGGAGAAGGGATGCGGCTTCTGGGCCAGGACAGGGAGGAGGGGCCCCAGGCAGAGAGCTGCGAGGGAACATGGCTGCACGGACAGCTCTGCTCTGAGAGCGCAGGATTGGGTGTGATCCCAGATGCTGGCAGAGGGGCCGAGGCAGTGGTGGGGACAGGCCAGCCATGCAGCTGGGTGAGCTGTTGAATGTAGCTCGAGGGCCTGGGTGCCATCGGGGAGCAGCGGGGGGACCGATGGGAGAGCTGCTGGAGGTGAGGCCTGCTGGTCCTCTGCAGGGCCGTGGGGAGGGTCTGTTGCAGGACGCGAGGCAGCGCCCAGAGTGTCGTGGGAACAAGGCCCGCGGCTGTGCTTTCCAGGTGTCTCTGTGGCGCCTGCACGTCCTTTACCGGGTGTGGTTTCTGTGTGGCTTTCAGGTCTGCCCTTGTGCTGCCCGGGCTCTGTGGGAGGGTAGAGGGATCCTGCTGACCCGAGGCGGGCCTCTGGCCACCCCTGCAATTAAGAGTGTACATGGGGATTTGTCATTACTTCCCCGTGATATGGCCCACGCACTGCATTGTAATGGGGGCTCAGAAAATTGCGGGGCGGGTCAGCAGGGTCGTGGAAGACCTCAGGGGCCTGCCACCCTGGTGTCTGCTGCAGACTCCTGTCCATGGCGGGAGAGGGGTCCCCACACTGCGTGCTGAAGGCGGGCAGCCGACAGCCAACCATCGCCGCTTGTCTTTTGCACACCTGCAGAGCAGCCTTCCAAGCGAAGGAGGGTGGAGAACAGCGTGGCCCCGGCCGGGCCAGAGCCAGACGCGGGCCAGGAGAAGGGGCTCCCTGAGAAGCCTGCCCCCGTGGACATCGGCCCCCCGTCCAAGCAGAAGGAGAAGGCCGCTGCCCTGAGGCGGGAGGTGCCCAAGGTGCTGCATGACAGCAGCAAGGACAGCGTCACCGTCTTCGTCAGCAACCTGCCCTACAGCATGGGGGAGCCTGCCGCCAAGCTCCGGCCACTCTTCGAGGCCTGCGGGGAGGTGGTGGAGATCCGGCCCGTGTTCAGCAACCGCGGGGACTTTCGAGGCTACTGCTATGTGGAGTTCAAAGAAGAGCAGTCTGCCCTGAAGGCCCTGGAGCTGGACCGGAAGAACATGGAAGGGAGGCCTATGTTCGTGTCCCCCTGTGTGGATAAGAGCAAGAACCCCGATTTCAAGGTCTGCTATGGAGGGTTGCGCTCGCATGCTCCCCCGTGCTTGGGTTCCACACGCCGCTGCGCAGGGAGCTGGTCTGTGTGGCACCGACGCAGGGCCCGGTGTCCTGAGCTGGACCAGCTGACTAGGTGGTGGTGACGATAGGTGCTGAGTGGCAGGAGACCGTGCTGCTGTGGCTGCCCACCTGTCCTCTGCAAATGGCTGCTCTTATTCTTGCCATTTTTTGGAGGAAAAATTGAGGCCTGAAGTGACTTGCCAGGCGACTCTGTTACTAGGTTCCAATCCCAGGTCCGGCTCTGGGCTGCCTGGCGGGGGGTGACCGAGTCCGCACTACCTGGCCTGACGGGGGTCCTCCCTTCCCGCCCTCCCCCAGGTGTTCCGGTACAGCACCGCCCTGGAGAAACACAAGCTCTTCATCTCCGGCCTGCCCTTCTCCTGCACTAAAGAGGAACTGGAGGACATCTGTAAGGCCCATGGCACTGTGAAGGACCTCAGGCTGGTCACCAACCGGGCTGGCAAACCAAAGGTCTGTGTTGGCGCAGATGGCGCCTGGCCTTCTGAGCTGAGGGGCTCCTGGCTTGTCTCCTAAGACAGGGTGGTGACATGATGGGAGGAGGAGCTCGCTTGGCTGCTTCCATGTGGATCGGACTAACTTTAAGTAACAAATGTACCAAAAATGAAAAAGGCATTTGGAAAGTAAGTTTCAGCCTTCATAGAAGCCACAGTGTGGCCCCTGGCTGCAGTGTCACCTCCCCACTCTTCTCCTTCCCGGGCCTCCAGCCAGTGCCCGTAGTCCCTCCATTGGTCTGCTCTTCCCCCCTCCCTCCTGCCCCTCCACATCCTGTTAATTCCTCTTGCACCATGTGCGTGTGTGTACGCACACCTACATGTATATACAGGCATATGTGTGTATATGTGCATATTTTTTTTGATGATACATGTGTTTTTTCACACAATACCTTTATTTTTAAATTTATTTTTATGTGGTGCTGAGGATGGAACCCAGTGCCTCACCTGTGCTAGGCAAGCGCTCTCCCTCTGAGCCCCAGCCCCAGCCCACGGGTGTATTTCTTTGAGACGGGGTCTTGGTGTGTCATCTAGGCTGGTCTCCAATTATTGTGCTCGAGTGATCCTCCTGCCTCAGCCTCTCAAGTGGCTAGGGCCTCAGGCGTGTGCCCCTGCCCTTGGCCCTTTTGCACCACATTTCAAGTAGTGTTTTTTTTAATATATTTTTTAGTTGTAGTTGGACATAATACCTTTATTTTGTCTGTTTATTTTTATGTGGTGCTGAGGATTGAACCCAGAGCCTCGCACGCGCTGAGCCACAATCCCAGCCTCTCAAGTTGTGTTTTTAAGCATGATTTTGGATTTCTTTTCAAACCTTACCCCCAGTCAGCTTGAGAACTGAAGACACAGAAGGGACTGAAGAGGACCCCCGCCCCCTCTGGTTGTCCTCCTCGGGGTCTCGCCCGTCTCTTTTTCTTCTGAGCAAGCCCAGGGTGTGCCGATCCCAGAAAGGTTTCTCTGGTGTGAAAATCAGAAGGGCCGTAGAGAAGCCAAATGGGGCCTGGAGTGAACTGTGGATAGCGGGTGTCAGCAGTTGGGAGGGGACCAGCTGATGGGCTGTCTGCTGCTTTCCCGAGGACGCCAGGTTCCCTGGCCCTGGGAGGACGTTGCGTCCTGGGTCTGCGCGCCTGACGGCCCTGGTCTCTTCCCCCCCAGGGTCTGGCCTACGTGGAGTATGAAAATGAGTCCCAGGCTTCGCAGGCTGTGATGAAGATGGACGGCATGACAGTCAAAGAGAATGTCATCAAAGTGGCCATCAGTAACCCCCCTCAGAGGAAAGTTCCAGAGAAGCCAGAGGCCAGGAGAGCACCAGGTGGCCCCATGGTGCCAAGGCAGATATATGGAGCGTAAGTGTTCCGTGCCAGTCTGGTGGGGCTTGTGCTGGCAGCATGCGGCAGGGGGCCTCCAGGGCTGGGAGGTCTGGGGAGTCAGGACGGGAGGCCAGGCCCCGCTGCTCCTCCAGTGATCCTAGGGTTTTTCAGCTGGAGCATGGGCTCCCTGCGTGTCCCAGAGGGCGTGGGCCTGGGAGGCAGACCTGCTGCTGTTTGCCAGTTTACACATGTCGTTCATTCTGAAGTGAAAAGTGCTGAGGCAGGAGTTATTTTGAAGTCCCCTTTGCTGATTAACCTGAAGATAAAACCCGATGACTGTCCTGCTTGCCGTTCCTGGGTTGTAGCTGTCATCTCCACACGAGCTGGGCTTTTCTCTTCTCCTCGTGGGGCTGACAGGATGGCATGGTCACACAGTAGCGTCCAAGAGATGGCAGCCTTGTTTTTTTTTTTTTTTATAAACAAAAAGGAGAACAACTTTATTTGACAAAAGACAAAGTTATTTATGGTAGTTTTTTGCTCAGATAATGCAGTGGACAGCTGTGCTTTATCCTCCAGGTTTGTCTCAACCAAACCCAAGCAGAGGCTGCCCCAGCTCCTGGCCTGTCTTTTGGCCCAGTAACAATGTTATTCAGAACAAAAACATTTTGGCTAATAAAAATCTAGGGTGAGCGTTTGTTAAGTTACATAAAGATGGGGTGGGGCACTGTCAGCAATGACACAGCAAAATAGAGGGGGCCGTGGAGGACCGAGTGATGTTTCACTGGGGGACTCAGCAGGGCCTTGCAGCTCCAGGTGCAGCAGAGACGCCGCCTGGCTTCTGGCCACCTCCAGCCCCACGGCAGGGAATCCCCTGCCTCCTCCTACTCCTAGAACCTGCCTGTTCTAGGGCTACCTGTCCAGCAGATGGCCCGCTGCTCCCCCAGTGTGGATGCCGGGAGCTTCTGACAGTCCCATCCCAAGTTCCTAAAGGAACTCAGGCTACATGGCAAGACTTCGAGAAAAAATGGGGAGAAAAAAAGGGGAAAATATTAAAACCAGAAGCCCATTGATCCAGCCCGGCTGATCCACCCCACCCCAGAACACAGTCAAACGGAAATCTCTGGCTGTCACCCTTCCCTGCTCTTGGTCTAGGTTGAGTCGGTTCTGCTGGACTCCCCCTTGGCTGTGGCCATGCCCTTCTGTGCCCGATACAGAAGAGCCAATGAGATGGCGGCAATTCTTCCCACCAGTGTGTCGCACCCGGCTGGTCTCCGCCTGAATTGTGAACAGGCAGAGTCTGTCGTGCATTTCCTTTGCTAGCCAGGATACAAGGCTCATCTCATCAGCCTTGTTTTTATATTTCATCTCTTAATTTTGGCTAGTTTAGACAGCTCTTTTTTAAATTAAATTTGTGTTTTGCGGTAGTGGGGCTGGAACCCGGGAGGCGGATACTAGAAGCCACTCCATCCCTGTCCTTAACTTGGGGTGCTTGGGGCTCCCCTGGCTTGTTTCATGATTCAGTCTGGAGCCACGAGCCCTTGTTCAGGGTGTGTTCTGTGTCTGTCCTTGCAGGCGGGGGAAGGGAAGGACCCAGCTTGCTCTGCTGCCGCGTGCCCTGCAACGCCCGGGTGCTGCTGCCGGTCAGGCCGAGAACGGCCCTGCCCCGCGCCCAGCAGTCCCCACCTCTGAGGCCGCTGAGGCGCCCAAGATGTCCAATGCTGATTTTGCCAAGCTGCTTCTGAGAAAGTGAAAGCAACGCTGTGAAGGACAGGAAATGCCTTACTTCTCGCTGGTCAGGCAGCCCACCCAGCACCCAGCACCCAGCAGCGCCTGGGCCAAGGAGGGGCTGTGCACACCCCTGCGCCCCTGGACTCCGCGGGGTTCAGACGGGGCAGTGTCCAGGGGAAGAGGCGCCCAGTGCTCCCTCACATTGAGGGCAGTGGAGCAGGGCACGGCCCGCAGGGCACCTGTCCCTACGGACTTTTGTGTCCTGAAGAATGAGGAGCAGAAGTGACACTGGAACATGGCTCTTGAGTCCCACTTGTCCCAATGCTCCGGGCCACCTCTGGCCCTTTTTGTAAGACATTTCTCTCCCATCCTGCACAGCACACGTGCCCGTCACTTTTAATTTTTAAAAGATGAGAAACGGCAGATGCTGGCGACTCACCAGAACGGCCTATTTTAGTAAGGGGTGGGGGCGGGGGCGGGGGTCCCACACCCAGCACTTGGTGGGCTTTTGTTCACAGGGGTTGTTTTTTTCTATTATGTATTTGTAAACCACACGTCGACTGTTGTTTTATGTTTCCTAAAAGCAAAATATTTGTGACATGTGTTTTCTATAGGAATCCCGCGTGGACCGTTTTCTTTGCTAGTGACTAGTCATTCTGGGTCTAGAGATTGGGGTTCAGCCCTTGGGTTTTGTTTAAATACTTTAGTTCTCCCAGTTAGCTTTGTTGATTAAACGGAGTTCTCTTGAGTCACCTTGCCGTGGTCCTCAGCTGTGCATCACAGACGGGCGTTTGGTCACGGGTCGCAGGTGTAAACAGGAGTTTTCTAACTCAGACCTCCCGGGACTTTCCTCCAGCAGCGATGCGTCTTCAGTCTTGGACTGGAGTTCATGGCGGTTTGACACTTGGCGTTTTTACCTCTCACCTCACCAGACACCTAGCAAGTGGCCTGAAAGCAGCCTGGCCACGCTGGGGGACCTACCCTGACCCAGGCCCCCGGGAGCACGGTGGGGGCCCTTCCATGCAGTGGAGACCAGCTCCTCATCTGTTTGTTTTGTGAAGCTGTTTTTGTGCGTCAGCCAGGCTTTCCTGCATTTTTTGTAACTTTACATTTTTTTTTTAATATCTTTATTTTATTTATGTGGTGCTGAGGATCGAACCCGGTGCCTCACGCATGCTAGGCGAGCACCATACCTCCGAGCCACAACCCCAGCCCCATAACTTGACATTTTTTAACAGGAAGTTTTGAACAGGCAGAACCATGAAACGTAGATAGTCCTGCTTGCCTGTCTCCGAGTGCCAGCTCTCCTGCACCCGGTAGGGCCCTCGCCTCACTGTCCCCTCGCCGCACTGTCCCTTCCACCTCCTGCTGTTACCTTGAAGCCTGCTCAGATAGCAGCTCGTGAGTCTAACCTGAGAGAGAAGGACCTAAGGGCCAGTTGGTTTTCACCCTGAGAAACGTTAGCAGTGATACCTTAGGGTCACCAGCGACCCAGAGTGTCTAGTCAGTGTCCGTGTCTCCTTGTAAATGATCGCTGGTTGATCATGTCTTAGGACCTTTGAGATGCAGGGTCCCCTTTGGTTTTTCTCTTTACACAAAACAAACTCCCTTTTCTTGGCATTACCTCTGGAAGCAGCTCAGGCAGCCGCTGTTGGCAGTAGGAGCCTCACATGGCCCTGGTGCCTCCTGGGTCTGTCCCTTTTCTGGTCGCTGTGAGGCCTGCTGGTGGCTAGGTGATTGGGGGCTCCGAGGGAACCTGTGCCTGCCTGAGCGTCCTCCCCACTGCAGGGCCTAGGGGCCCACCTCTGGCTGTGTCCCAGGCCCTGCTCTGATCCCTGCTGTTGGCCGGAGCCTGACCTCACTTCCGCTGTCCACGTGGGCTTGTGATGGAGGAGCCTCTGGACACTCAGCAGGACCCTGGAGAAGCTGGCTGCCGGCTGCTGTAGCATGGGTTTCTGAGAATGTGAGGGGGATTTTGTGATTTCCTCCGAAATCAAGATATTTCCTGCCCATTAGCTGGGAAGGCAGTTCATGCAACCAGCTCTGTCCTGCCTCCTGACACCGCCATCCTAGGTCTGCTGTCCCAGGATGATGTAAGGGTAGGGTGGCCATTTACAGCGCCCTCTCCTTCTGTCACTGGAAATACCCTTTGAGTAAGGCGGCAGAGTCTGACCTTTATGTAATAAAATACTTTATTAGAATCAGTAATTTGTTAAAATAACATCCTTCACATGTAGCTAAAGTGCAAATTCTAAAGGACAAAGCACGCACTCCTGCCACGCTTCCTTGTCACCAGTTACAAACCAAGACAGCAGAAGACACCACCTGGGCGCGCGGGCAGAAGGACCACTGCATACGCGTTTCCACTTATTTTTCTGAACCTTCCAGAAAACCACTCTGTGCCATTTGTGAATGACTATAGACATTTGCTGCTGTCTGAGCAGTGACCGCATGGCTGTCAGGAACTCAATCCTAAAAGCAAAGGTAGGACAGCACGATGTGATTCTTGACCGTGACAAAGTGCAGTGCAGCGTCACGCTGCAGGCTGTCCCTGGGCAAGGACGCTAGTGATTTTTGGCCATTCTGACACTAACTAGCAGCAGTCCAATTGGAACTTGTGCCACCTGTGATTGGAAGAGAAGATTCTATTTCTGTGAGATGACAGCTTGGAAGCCTGGCCACATTATTTATGACACTGTGTCATTTTTTTTTTGCAGGTTGCTAGAAAAATACAGCCACTCGGAGGCAACCTTTCCCGCTTCCTCAATGGGAGGCTGGACAGCAGAGGGGCTATGTGAGGTGAGGCCAGGGCTGTGAGGGCGCAAAACCACCCCACAGGGACCCTCCTGGCTGTGGCAGGGCTCTAGCTCAGTATCAGAAATGCTTAATGGGCTGATGGGGCATCTTTCTTGGAAATGCCCTAAAATCAACAGGGAGCTTGCAGGGGGAGGGAGGGCTGGCCTCCTGAGCAGCCGGCTGCAGGGGGTGGCCGACCCAGGGACGCTGAGCCCCAGAGAAAGCTCTGGGCCCCGCTGCTGTGAGTGGAGTGCAAGGAGAAGCTGATGCACTAAGAAGCCAGGCTGGCCGCCCTCCCCTCCTGAACTAGAAAAATAGTCTCCATATGAAAAACAGCTTCCGTCACTCAAGTCTGCAAATTAACGGTGCTCAAAGAGCCTTCCCGGAGACGAGCAAGGAGTCCCACTAGAAATGTCACATTCATTTCCTACCTCAAACGGTGGCGCTCCTGGGGAAAGCCACCACGCTCGTCTCTTGGGAGGGAAGCCAAACCCCAAGAAGATGCTCTCTCTCCCAAGAACTGGGATGGCTTCTCCCTGGGACTTCTGACTCCCCTTAGAGCCACACACTGCTCACAGCCAGTTTCAGAGAAAGACTTGGCCTCTCTCCTTGGCCTTAGTGCAAATTCTGCTCCAAAACCCGGGTTCTGGTCACACAGGAGCATCAGTGCTCCTGCGGTGGGGGGACCACCGCTCAGAGCAGCCACCAGCAGAGCCACAGTGGACACCACCCACGACTGGCTTGCTCAAAAGAAGAAAATAAATAACTTGAATTATAAATTATCTTAAAGAGACTAAAGCTTAATAATTTAGTTTTTTTTTTTAACCAGGAAAAAAAAAAAAAGAGGTAAAGACTTCAAAGGTCTGTTCTGCTTCTGGAGATGCGAAGTTTCTAGAAATGCTCTTTGATCCCTTCCCTACCTTCCCTCGTCACCGGGGCTAGGGCTTCACGGGAAGGGTCTCCTTGAACCCAGAATGGTTGGGGTTGGCTTCCGGCAGCGCCACCGAGTACTCAGTGGTGGCGAAGAGCAGGGTGTCCAGGGTGGTCTCCGTGCACTTGGCGATGAAGCGGATGAAGGGCCGCACGTCGCCCTCGTTGGCGGCCTCCAGCACGTGGTAGTACTCGGCCCGCTGCTCCTTGAGGATGGTGACAGGCGGGTAGCCGGCCTGCATGAGGATGAGGTTCATGAGCAGGCGCGACGTCCTCCCGTTGCCGTCGATGAAGGGGTGGATGTAGACGAGTTTGTAGTGGGTCAGGGCGGCGAACTCCACGGGGTGCAGGTGCGTGGCGTCCTCCGAGTTGAGCCACTGGATGAACTCGTGCATCTGCTTCTCCACGTCCTGGGGATGCGGGGGTATGTGGTGTCCCACCAGGACCTGGGTCGTCCGGAACCTGCCGGCCTCCACGGGGTCCACGTAGCCCAGCACCCGCCTGTGGATCTCCAGCACGTCGCTGGTGGTCACGGAGCCGATGCGGGACAGCAGGGTGGCGTTGATGTACTTCATGGCGGCGTGCATGCCAATGACCTCGTTCTGCTCCTCCAGGCTCTTGCCTGGCACGGCGTAGCGGGTCTCCAGGATGTGCCGGATCTCCGAGAGCGTCAGGGTATTGCCCTCGATGGCCACCGTGTGGTAGATGTGGTGGTAGTAGGTCTCCTCCATGACCCTGCGCAGCGCCGAGTTGCCCTTGGGGATGGACATGACCTTCTTGACCTTGCTGTCGATGATGCTGAAGTACCGCTGGTCAATCTCCTCCACCAGCGGCAGCGTCCGGTCCCGGTTGACGAGCGCCTTCTCGTGGAAGGGCGAGATGGTCAGCGCCCTGGTGAACAGGTAGTCGGCGCGGATGATGTCTTTGTCTTCTTCCGAGAAGATGCCGAACTCGGTGAGCGCGTCCGCGAAGTCCGGGTCCATCTTGAGGGCGTGCAGGAAGAGCTTGTGCGCCTTGCCCCGCTTGCCCTGGCGCTTCATCTCCAGGGCCTGGTTCAGGGCCGCTCTGGCCTCCAGCTTACCTGCTGGAGAGAGCCGAGGCCCGTCCCCGTCAGGTCTGTCACCGCGCCCCGCGCCCCTGCTGTCCCCAGCCCTATGGGGTGGGGGCTGTCGTCCCTGCTGCCGCAGGTCTGCACCCGGGAGGCACCGGCTGGGCCCCCTAGCCCTCCCAGGTCTGCTGCTGCCATGGCCAGTGGCTTCCCCTCCAGCCACGACTCCGGACAGGGGGCCTCCTGCCCCTTCCGCAGCTCAGCCATCTCTGAGGCTGGTCCTGGCCTCCGTCCCTCAGGCCTGGGGCATCAGTGGCTCCCACTCCCACTAGACCCTGTGGCCTTGGCCATCTTTTATCCCACAGGTTCGATCATACTCCCCTGGGGGACATCTGGCAATGTTTGGATGCATGTCTGGCTGTCACAGCTGGGGCACCTGGTGGCAGAGGCAGGCTCGCTGCTCCACCTTGGTGCATGAGGGACCCTGGTGGAGGCGCAGAGCCCCACTCTGGACCTGGCCCTCCTTTCCCAGCCCCATCCTGGTGACAGGTGTCAGCCATAGGTACTCCACTTCTCTGGGTCCCTCCGTGTCCCCGGGCTCTCTTCCCCTGTGGTCTCTGCCGCTCATCTCTTCTCCTTGGACCACACCTGCTTAGTGTCAGCTCAGGACTGGGCTCAGGCACTCCCTCCCCCAGGGAGCCTTCCTGTGTGCTTCCCGGTCACCACCCCTGTGACACGGTCTCGGTCACCCATCAGCTTGCCTAGGCTGGCGCTCAGGACTGACCTGCTCACCCCCACCCCGCGCACTGCATGGGGTGAAGCAGGTGTTCTAGAAATAACTCTTGGATGAACAAGCACTGTGAAGAGGCTGCCTATCTGTCTTACCTGGAGACGCCTTGGTCTTGACCACCAGCAGCTCTGCGTCCTGGGAGGTGACACTGAGCTCTGTGGATGGGCTGGTGCACTTGGTGACAGCATGCTGTGCCCTGTCCAGTTTGCTCCTGAGCAGGTAGAAGCCTTTAAGCACAGCTAAGCACTGTTCTTCCACGGTCCCCAGTGGCAGCAGCAGGGCCAGCAGTGACCCCAGTGCCATGCTCAGCAATGTCACCCATAGGAAACGGCCCCAGACTGGGACCCATTTCGGTTCAGTCACCGCCATCACTGTAGCCATTGGCATGAGCGTCATCTGGACTTGGGGGTTGGCTCCATGCACGTGTCAACAGTTGGTGGAGAGAGAGCAGGATCTGTGAGCAACCAAGAATTGCAGGAGATGAGGCAGGGGAGTGGATATGTCCCAGACACTGTGTGACCCTGGATGGGGCGACAGGCTTGGTGACTCCCTGCACCTTCAAGTTCAGAAGGGACCAGGAGTGGGGTAAGGCAGGTGGATCTCTGAGGGGGAGGGCCCAGGCTGGGAGGACTGGTGCCCGCTTTCAGGGCAGTGTGACAGGCAAGCCATCCTGCTATTGCTGCCCATTGTTTATTGAGCATTTACTATATGCCAGGCTTAGCACCTGACACATATTATCTCCTGCAATTTTCATCAGCAAGCCGAGGAACTGATGTCTGTCTCCCACTGTCGGGAGGTGAAGTGAAAAGCTGACAGCCCTATGACTTCAATTCAGGAACCTCCCAGATCTAAGGGACCCCCTTTCATCACAAATCTCTGTGGCCTCTGAACACCCAGTGTTGGAGACACACACACACACACACACACACAGACTGGCATGGCAGTTCTGAGGTCCATTCTTTGATGAGCATAACTGATTAGTGGCCTAATTTAATGCCATATGTGTGTCTGCCTCCTCCTACCAGCACCCTGATATTCAGCCACAGAGCCCACAATGCTGTCCCCCTCTCTGGCCTTCCTTTTCTGTCCTGCAGGGATCCCACCAAATGATTGGGCAGAGGAACATCTCAAGGGGAACCAAGGTCCTGGGCCAGAGTGGGTGACTACTACACTTCAGTGACAGTGGCTGGTAGTGGGAGTAAAAGGGCCAGGCACTCGAACTAACAATAAGCATTTATTTGGCAACTATGGTGTGCTGGGGACTGAGCTAGATGCTACACAGCAGTATCTCATTTAATCCTAAAACCACCCTATAAAGGAAGAGCTAGCTACCTATAGCTCCATTTTACAGATGAAAGAAACCAAGGCACAGATAGGGCAAGTTGAGTTCCTGAAAGTCCACAGGGCCTTTCACCTTCAGTTATTACTAATAGGGGCTTGTGCTCTGCTCTGGGGTGCCCGGGCGCGGACAGGCTTGACTGATCCCGGGACTGAGGGGGACACCCTGCTCGTGGCCACTGACATCTGAAACGGCTTGGTGTGCTGTGCGGGTACCGGTGGTCTGGGTGGCCTTCCCACCACTAAGGACAGGCTCCTCGACCCAGCAGTAAAGGCAAATTAGAGGTCGCCGGTACCAGGGGTGTGTGCGACAAGGAGCTGCGTTGAGGGGGGCACAATCTCTCGGCGCCCACTTCCCCAGAAGCGGGAAACTGAGACCCGGAGAGATAAAGGGACCGCTGTAGGGTCACTCTGCAGACTCGGCCCTTTGAGAATCCCGCCCAGAGCTCGCGGCCCTGACGCACCCTCAGAGCCCCTCGGGCATGCCCCCTCCTCACCGCGCGAGGTGGCCGGGCCTTCCAGCCACCTTCCCGGCGCTCGCAGACTCGGCGGCTGCTGTTTCCCGAGACATCCTTCGCCGCCGGCCCTTGGCCCCGCCCTCTGAAGCTCGCCATTGGACGACCCGCCGCCCTCATCGCGACGGATTGGCTTTCTTCGCTTGTCCGTCCCTCACATTTCCGGGTTTCCGCATCGGCGTCTGCTTCCCTGGTAAAGGCGCGCCGTGGGCCACTCCCATTGGCTGGCCCATGTATTGGTCTCGTGCCGGCAACGGCCAATAAGCAGCGGAGGGGGCGGAGCCTAGGTCGGGAGGCGGGATGGCGGGAGGAGCGGGCGCTGCTGAGAAGTGACTGCGGATGGGTATTTGGGGCGCCCTGCGTGTGAGGTCCACAAACTCGCGTCTGCGTCCGCTGAGAACCGCTGCCCTTCGCCCCGGTCTCCTCGTCCCGGGGCCGCCGTCGGGTGGGTGTTCCTTCGGGTGTGAGTGAGGCTCTCCTCTCTGTTAGTCTTGACTTCGTGGCCCGTTTTAGCCCCCCTCCGGGCTGCGCCTTCTGTCCCTTTCTCTCCCTGTCTGTGACTCTTCCTTCTTGACTTTAATCTGCATCGTCATGAGAACGGCCTGGCTGTTCTTTGGCTTCCAGGGAGATGGATTTTCCCCTGAAGCAGAGATCGGAAAACTCCATCTTAACCCACAAACAGTGAGAACCGAACATCTAGGGACGCGCCCCAGAAACGCTTGACTTACTGAGATGTCTGGAGTCAGCTCAGATCCAGACTCTGCTATTTACTCTGTGACGGTGAGCAGGTTACTTTCAACCTCAATTTCCCCATCTGTAAAATGGGACAAACTTTGCCCACTTTACTTTTTGCCCACCATTGTGGGATTTGCAGGAGAATTGATGCTTTAAGATCCGATCCCCCAGTGACACAGATTCCCCTTGGAGGCACCTTTGGTGCCACACAGCCCAGGGTTCACATCCCAGCTCTGTTGCTTGCAAACTGGGTTACACTCAGCAAATGGTTTGACCTTGCTGATCCCCTGTTTGCTTTCCTGTAAACTGGGGACAAGATGATGACAGTACCTCTTCTAGGATTTTGTTTGAGATTCTGTGCATCTGGCACTGAGCAAATGCTTGGCAAATGTCAGCACTGGTAATTATTCCTAGGAAGAACACCAGATCCTTGCTGCTGCTTACCCAAAGAAGAAGGTGCTAGAGCTGCAGGATGTTCCAGGCACAGAAGGAGACTGTGCACCTGTGTAGGCTTCATCCCGATCCTAGTTTAGGAAAGCTGCTGACCCACAGCACAAAACAAAGTGTCCAGGCCCATGCCAGCCTGGGGGAACATTGTGAAGTGAGGGGCCAAAAGGCTTCCACCATTCCTGTTGGACTCCCTCTTTATGTCGTGCCCCTGGCCCCCATTTTCTGTAGTTCCCAGCCCTCAAGATGGAGGATGGCACTTAGTAGATACTCAAGAAATGTTCCCTTGGAATTTGAAGGATGTGGGGCAAACGATAGAGTTATTAAGAAACAAAATCAGAATGGTGGTTATTTTGGTGACTTCTTATTTTTAATTTTTCGAACATGGGTTTTGAATATTGTTTTCTCAGAGTTCTCCGAATTTCACTTCTGATATAGCCCAAGTAGTAATATCACTGGAAAACCCTTCCCCATAGGAGGGTCTGCTGTATAACTAGCCAATGGGAGACAGTGTAGTGGAAGACAAGGAGGCTCTGGAGCCAGACAGGTGTCTGTCCAAGTGCAAGGCTTACCACTTTGAGCAAGTCACCCTCACAGAGCCAGGTATTATAGGGCTGTGAAGCTCTGCATGTACATCAGGCATAAAGAGTTATAATTACCACCTTCAAAGGCACCCTCCTTTCTCCACTCCTTGGGGTGCCAGGGTAACTTCTTTGATGAGCTGAGCCAGTGGCAGCAAACCCAGAAGCTCTGCAGGAACTGGTAAGGAGTAGGACTGCCTGGTGTGAGACAGTAGGGCGGGGTGAGTGCAGTGAGTCTGAGAGCACAGGCTTTATGAAAAGTGGGCAGCAGCTTCTCAGTTGTAGCCCACAGTTTACCACATTTATTATTTTGAGCTGTGATCCAGCAATTGATAGATTTTCCAGTTTCTTACAAGAAATGTCAGTTATAGATTCTTGAACAAATCTCCAGATTTTTAAAAAGTGGGCGTGTCTTCCTGCTGGCTATAGGGGGCTGCCAGATTGCAACCCATGTTGTGGGCTGTTAGGATGGGCTGGAGGAGGTGGCAGGGAGGGACACAGGAAGAAACCCCACAAGCGACCGTCTCAGCTGTGGACACCAGGGGGCAGTAGCTCACCTGTTAGCGCTGCTTTTATTCAACCTTGTTAGGAGATTACACTCCATTTTTTGTTGCATGCACAAAATATAGTCCCTGAAATGGAATTGAAACCTGGATTTCCCCATCTTGAGCATGCCGTATTAGGTGGAAATGACCTCCCTGTGGCTCTTGGAGGAACGCAGCTGCATGGGAAGTGTGTCCATTACTCACATGAAACAAACCAAATCCTCCCTGTGTCTTTAAGAACAGCTGCCAAGCACTCTTTGCTAGCAGAGGCAGATCCTATGGCTTAGGAAAAAGCCAGACTCCCCAGCTTGAGGCTCTGTTGCACGGGGTTGGCTCCAAAATGTCTCAACTTCATTAAAAGGAAAAAAAACATACCTGCTCTTGCTCCACCGCCCCCAGCTTCCGCTCCTCCCCCCCACCGGCCTGGGTTCTTTTCCCTCCTTGTAACTTAGTGCTGCTAGAGAAGGACCCCACCCCAGCTGCCCCTCCCTGAAGAGTTCTCCTTCTATCTGCTGGGGTTGGGCCTGGTTTCTGAGGCATTCCCAAGAGATAGGGTTTTAGGGACCCAAGGTGAGTGTCCCTGGACTGATGACCCCATACTCTGACCTCAGGATGTTGTGTGTCGCGTGATGTCAAGTTCATCTGCACTAATGTTTTAGAACTCAGATGTGCAGGTGTTTTCGGAGCAGGCGGTTTCAAAAGTTGTCCGTGCGTACTTTTTTATTGTTAAATAACTAACTAATTTATTTCTTAACAGCAAGACTGGATCACTATAGACACACTAGGAGACACATGCAAACATAAAACAGGAAGAAAAACACCCACCTACAGTTCTACTGGAAAATTTTCTATGCACGTGTATTTTTTGGGGGTGGGTACCAGGGATTGAACTCAGGGGCACTTGACCACTGAGCCACATCCTCAGCCCTATTTTGTATTTTATTTAGAGACAGGGTCTCACTGAGTTGCTTAGGGCCTTGTTTTTGCTGAGGCTGCCTTTGAACCCATGATCCTCCTGCCTCAGCCTCCTGAGCCACTGGGATGACAGGCATGCACCACCGTGCCCAGCTCTATGCACATGTATTTTTAAATGGGGAAATATTTCAGGCATACAAAAATCTTAGGTATTCCATGGGCACCTGTGTGCTGGCCAGCCAGTTTAAGAATAATTATCATCAGTGCGCTGAAGCCCCAGAGAGCTCCACCCTACCCCTCCCTCTTGTCCAGAGGTTCCATCTTGGAATTTAATGCTTTTATTCCCAAGTATGGCCTTCTAGCAATATATGTACATTTCTAAATAACAATATGAGAATGTTCTACATGTTTGAACATGTTATATATGCTATATGTGTGTTTCAGCATTTGGGGAGCTCAGAATAGTATTTTAGAGATTTATGTTCATGTGGTGCCATAGTGTTGGATCGTGCCACTTTGCTGTGTAAGTCTCCGTGACACACATCCTGCTTAGTGGCTGGTGGGCGTTTGGATCATTTGTAATCTTCCTCTATTACAGACATTTACTGCAGTGAAATTCCTGTAGGATTCTGGGGCTCATGTTGGGAATTTCTCTAGGGCGGAGAGTCTCCAAGAATCACCTGGGGAGTTTTTAAAAGACCCTTACCCTGGGGCCTGCGCACCAGTCCCATGAAGTCCTCAGTCTCTGATCCCCCTGCAACTGAGTTTTAAGTGGATGTCACCGTAACTACCATGCTGTCTCATTATTGAGCGTTTACTGTGTGATTTCTTATGATAATGCTATAAATCGATATTATTAAATTTACTTTGTGGAAGGCAAAGCTGAGGCTCAGAAAAATTAGGTAGTGAGCATCAAGTTCCCCAGGGACAGAGCCTGTGTCGCAACCAGTCTCCCTGACTCCAAGTTAGGGTTGCAACCATCATACGACCCTAAGATTTTGGAGATGACAGGTAACATTTTAACTCTTTGGTTATGTGGGTGGGAAAACAGTCCAGTAGAAGGTGAGGACCACGGGAGGCTACAGGTCTCTCTCTGGACTCCAGAGCCATCTTATGTAATATGCTTAGGGAGCTGGAGGTGGGGACAGGGAGGGAAATCCTGGCAAAGTCATCTTCTCATGACAGGTTCCGGACCTCCAAGGGCATCTGCATCTACTTGTGTCAGGTCTCCATTGCTCTATAACAAACCAAGCCAATAGTTTGCATCTTCAAACAATAAGCATTTATTACCCTCCATATTTTGAATCAAGAATCCAGAAGCAGCTCAGCCCACCTGTCCTGGCTGGGGGTCTCTCCCTAGATTGCAGTCAGGAGGTCGTGTGGGGTGGTAGTGTCTGTAGGTGTGGCGGAGGCTCAGCACCATACACAAGGTGGCCAGGGCTTCGATGCCTCTCCATGTGGGTGACTGCTCAGTGTCCTCCCAACATGGTGGCCGACTCCTCATGGAAGGAGTGATCCATGAGTGACAGATCTCGTGTGACTGAGCTTTAGAAGTCACCCACTGTCACCTTTCCTATTTTCTATTGGCTGCAACACAGATGAGCCTTGGCACAACGTGGACAGGGGCCCCGTGAGGCTCCTCAGGAGATGAGAATCCCTGGGGACCATCTGGGAGGTTCCTCCCCTTCCACCGCTGCCCCTGCCCTCTTAGTCCCCAAGGTTCTAACTGCCCGGGGACATAAGCTTCCTGAGCCCCCTTTGGCTGAGTCTCCAGGGTCCTTGAGCCAGGGAGTGTGTGCAGGTGGGGGGCGTCTGTGGGAATCATGGATCCCACTTGCCCCCTGCCCTGCCCAGGTGTGCGGTGAAGAGCTTCCAGCTCAGCGACACCAGCTGGTCAGAGAAGCCACCTACTCCTGTCCAGAGCCGTGGTTGTGTTGACCTGGACGCCAGCTCGAGTGCTCACCATGCCGCTTTAGAGCACAGCCTCAAAACAATGTGGCTGAGACCTTCTCTTCCTTCTGCATGGGGACAGTGACTTGGATGGGTTCCTGGGCCAGGATGGAGTGGGGTCCCCCTGGAACTCCTGCCTCCATCCCCTCTTCTCCCCACTTCTGCCTCCCCTTGGCTCCAGGCAGCCAGGGTCTGGGTTGCTGGGCCGAGGGGCGACCCACCGGCCTGGATCCAGCTGCATCCCGAAGGTGCTTGGTGGCAGCTCTCTGTTGTCATGGTAACACGCACCCAGGAGAAGAACTCCGTGCCTGGCTGGCCGGGGAGGGCCAGGCTTTAGTACTCATCTCCTGATTTTAAAGAGATAAGAATCCCTCCTGGGTTTGGCCAGGTGCCTTTAAGACACCACTGTCAGAGAGCGCAGCCCCAGTCGGGATGGGGGCAGCTTTGGGCTCTTGAGGAGCCACAGAGATAAGTTTAGAGCCAGGGAAACTCTTTCTTTCTTTCTTTTCTTTTTTTTTTTTTGTAAATAACAGCTTTATTGAAATGTGATCCACATAACCACACAATTCGGCCATTTAAAGTACATGATTCAATGGTTTTTTAGAATCTTCACTGAATTGTGAAACCATAGAGGAATCAATTTTAGAGCATTTCATTACCCCAGAAAGAGACCCAGGGCCCTGCAGCGGCCATCCCCCCCCCACCACCATGAGGCCCCTCCAGCCCCTCAGCAGGCTCCTCTCTGTCTCTGTAGAGTTCTCGATTCTGGATTTTCCTCTGAATGGAACCTACAATGGTCTTTAGTGACGGCATCTTTCAGCATTTTTCTTTCTTTTTTTTAGTAAAAGGAAAAAAGAACAGCATTTTTATTGAGCATTGTAAGGCTCTATAGATTCTCGGCCAAGGGTATTTCCGTTCTGCTGGAGAATAGTTCCTTGGCTGGGGTGAGGCTGCAGAGCCAGCCCACGGGCTCCCTCCAACCACCCTGGCCCGCCTTGGTCCTTCCTGAGCCTCCTGCTGTTCCCAGGTGCTACTGGGGAAGGTGACCCTTTAGGTGTGAGGCTGCAGGGAGGTCACCCTGGCACTGAGCTGAGATGCTTTTGGCAACTTCCTTTTTGTTGAGTGCTGGGGATTGAACCCAGGGGCACTCGGCCATTGAGCCATATCCCTAGCCTTTGGCTGAGGCTGGCTTTGAACTCGTGATCCTCCTGCCTCTGTCTCTTGAGCTAGTGGGAAGACAAGTGTGCACCACCAGGTGCAGATGCTGTGCAGGGAGCACCCATAGGTTAAGATCAGCTCACTGTGAGCCTACAGAATGGGAGAACGTCGCTGCCACCTGCACCTCAGATGGAGCATTAATCTCCAGGATATACGAAGAACTCAAAAAACTAAACACACACACACACACACACACACACACACACAAACAAAACAACCCAATCAATAAATGGGCAAAGGAACTGAACCGGCACTTCACAGAAGGATGATTGGTCAACAAATATGTAAAAAAATGTTCAGCATCACTAGCAATCAAAGAAATGCAAATCAAAACTACTGTAAGATTTCATCTCACTCCAGTCAGAATGGCAGCTATTATGAAGACAAACAACCATTAAGTGTTGGCGAGGATGTGGGGAAAAAGGTACACTCATACATTGCTGGTGGGACTGCAAATTGGTGCAGCCAATATGGAAAGCAGTATGCAGATTCCTTGGAAATCTGGGAATGGAACCACCATTTGACCCAGCTGTCCCACTCCTCGGTCTATACCCAAAGGACTTAAAAACAGCATACTACAGGGACACAGCCACATCAATGTTTATAGCAGTGCAATTCACAATAGCTAAACAGTGGAGCCAACCTAGATGCCCTTCAGTAGATGAATGGATAAAAAATGTGGCACATAATACATAATGGAATATTATTCAGCAATAAAAGAGAATAAAATCATGGCATTTGCAGGTAAATGGGTGGAGTTAGAGAATATAATACTAAGTGAAATTAGCCTATCCTAAAAACCCAAATGCCAAATATTTTCTTTGATACAAGGAGGCTGAGGGCTGTGGATGTGGCTCAAGCGGTAACGCGCTTGCCTGGCATGCATGGGGTGCTGGGTTTGATCCTCAGCACCACATAAAATAAAATACAGATGTTGTGTCCACTGAAAACTGAAAAATAAATATTAAAAAAAAATTTAAAAAAAGGAGGCTGATTCATAGTGGGGTAGGGAGAGGGAGCATGGGAGGAATAGACGAACTCTAGATAGGGCAGAGGGGTGGGAGGGGAAGGGAGTGGGCAGGGGGTTATTAATGATGGTGGTATGTGATGGACATCATTATCCAAAGTACAGGTATGAAGACACAAACTGGTGTGAATATACTTTGTATACAACCAGAAATAAGAAAAATTGTGCTCTATATGGCTAATAAGAATTGTAATGCTTTCCTCTGTTGTAAAAAAGAATAAAAGGTAAACAAGAATAAAAAAAAGAATTCAAATAACAATATAAAAAAAAAAACCCAAAACAAAAAACAACCCAATCAATAAATGGGCAAAGGAACTGAACAAGCACTTCACAGAAGGATGATTGGTCAACAAATATGGTGAAAAAACGTTCAGCATCACTAGCAATCAAAGAAATGCAAATCAAAACTACTCTAAGATTTCATCTCACTTCGGTCAGAATGGCAATAACAATGTTGGTGAGGATGTGGGGGAAAGGCACACTCACACACTGCTGGTGGGACTGCACATTGGTGCAACCTCTCTGCAAAGCAGTGTGGAGATTCCTCAGAAAACCTGGAATGGAGCCACCATTTGGCCCAGCTGTCCCTCTCCACGGCTTATACCCAAAGGACTTAAAATCAGCATACTGTAGTGACACAGCCACATCAATGTTTATAGCAGCTCAGTTCACATTAGTTAAACCATGGAGCCAACCTAGGTGCCCTTCAGCACATGAATAGATAAAGAAAATGTGCTAAATATACACAATAGAATATAGCCATAAAGAAGAATGATATTATGGCATTTGCTAGTAAACGGAGACTATTGTGCTAAGAGAAATAAGCCAATCCCAAAAAACCAAAGGCCAGATGTTCTCTTTGTTATGTGTGTGGGGACCGAAGTTCACTGGATCAGACAAGGGGAATGGAGGAAGGTGAGGGTGGATGAGAACAGGAAACATAGTAGAAGGAACTGGACGTGACTTTCCTGTATTCTTATATGACTACCTGGCCAGTGAAACTCCACATCACGTACAATAACAAGAATGGGCTCCTACATAGAATAAGTTATACTCCATGTATGTATAATATGTCAATGCACTCTATTGTCATGTATATTTATTTATTTTATTTATTTAAAATTTTTTTTTAGTTATAGTTGGACACAACACCTTTATTTTATTTGTTTATTGTTATGTGATGCTGAGGATCGAATCCAGCTCCTTGCTCATGCTAGGCGAGTGCTCTACCGCTGAGCCACAACCCCAGCCCATATTGTCATTATATTTAAAAAGAACAAATACAAAAAAGACTCTGGCTTCTCTAAGCACCTCATCTGTATGGACTCATGGCGTTTGCTCTTTTGGGAATGGCTTATTTACTGAATGTAATGTCCTGTGCTGTAGCGAACGTGACATTTTCCCTCCGTTTCAAGGCTGAACACTGTTCCTGGTGCTTACTAAACGTGTCCTTAGTAGAGCAGAGGGGCCACTCCGAGGTCTGGTGGGTAAGTTGAAAAATTTGATTAGAATAGAGAAACAGGAAACTTTGTATTCTAATTTTATCTTATCTTTTATTTCAACTTATACACGCTGGTATCCTGCATGTTAATTTATATTCTGTGTGTTCATTTTCCAGTATTAATTTTGAGTTAATCAAAACCAATGTATTTTGTTGCGTTCCTCATGACGAAAACACTCAGGGTCACTCCAGGGGAACTGGGCTGCACAAAATAACCACACAAGGGACAGAGATACCTTTTTCTTTGGGGTCCTGTGATGGCTCCTCTGACCTTAAGGGTTCACAGAAAGAGAGACAGAGAGCCAGCGCGAGCTGAACCCTTTTATTGAGGAGAAGCCTTTGAAATGAGGCAAGGGCTCAGGTTTCAGGGGGTTGGGTCTAGCTTCATGATGTCCACTGTCAGCAGGTGACTGACATCTAGGAGGGCCACACCCAAGGGCAGAGCAAGAGAAGGGGACACACAAAGGGCGCTTCCATGGAACATTCTATCCCAAACAGGGCGAAGGGGTAATGTCACAAAGGAACAGGTGAGCGTAGCTTGATCCATGGGGTGACACGCCTACATTTAAGACACATTCTGCTACTGTGAGGATTGGGACAATATCCAGGTGACTACGAAAGTGACAGACAGAGCCTCTCCCATCACAGGAAGGAGTGTGTGAATTCATTCAGACTGGCTGCCCACAGTATATTAGATCAATTGATTATGAATAATGGAATAATTGATTGAACTCTGATATCACCTTTCCTGCAAAAATCAGGTCTAACTTCCTCTTTTGATTCATTTTAAATGTAAAGAGGATTCAAAGACACTGGCAAAGTAGAATACAGAATTCTTCCAGATTTTCGTGACCTCCTTCCCTGCCTCTCTCTTACGGTTACAATTAATTCCTCATCAGTTTCTGCTTAGGAACTGGCTGTTGTCTAGGTTTTCCAAAACACTCAAATGAGTTTTCATAGGGACAATTATTTTCCCCTTGTGTTTCACCCCACTGTATCCTACTTAACGGACATCTGTGAACATACGGCATGTGCGACTGACTCGACAGGTTTGGGGGTGCAGGTCTAATTTTGGCAAGCACACGGTTCAGTGGCTGGTGGTGTATCTGTCTCTGGGGACAAGTGTTCAGTGGCTCATTCTAATCACAAGAAGACATCAGACGGATCCAAATGAATCTATTAGTCCTTTCAGCCATGAAGATCATAAAAGACAAAGCAGGATCGAGGGCACGCAGGATGACCCAAAGTGGCTGAGTCTAAATTTTATCTTTTTCCCAGAAAGGGCTTTTGGGGACAAGTGGTGAGACTGACTTACTGTGGTCTGAGGATCGCATCGTAATGATATATCAGTGTCATTTCCTGGTGTCGATGGCTATGTTGTGGCGCTGTCGGAGAACTACATGTAACGTGGGATCTTGGATTGGATCCTGGGCCAGAAAAAGGACATTAGTGGGAAAACTGGTGGAATTGGAATGTCCGTGGTGAGTTCATCTCCTGGTTGGATTGCTGTACTATCCAGACTACCCAAGCTGGTTGTGTGAGATGCTCCCCAGGGGAGCTGGGTGAAAGACAGGGAAACTTCCCATATTCATTCAGTTTTACATCTAAATTATTTCAAAAGGAGAAGTTTTGAAAATCACAGATTTCTGAGCTTCAACTCCAAGATGCTTGGATCCTGCGGCTCAGGGCAGGGTCTGAGATTCTGCATTTCCTACTGGCTCCCAGGTGGTGGCTTTGCTGCGCTGGCCCCTAGCCTGGTTTGGAACCCCGGGCGGTGGCCGGGGTTCATTATGTATTCATTTTCTGGGCTACAGGCCACCCGCGTCCACAACCCAGGGGTCAGAGGCACGCAAAGGGTGGTCGGAGTGAGCGTCCCCTTGGCTTCTGTCTTCCGCCGCAGGGAACCTTAGTTGGGAGCTCTCCTGGTGATGGGCTGAGGCTGAGGGGCTCTGGTTTGAGGGGATTGGGAGGCCCCTGGGCTTGCCCTGGTGGAGAGGCAGCAGATGCCCCCAGAGGTCATGCGGCTCCCACAGTGAGGACCTCGGAGTCCCCACCTGCCCGCCACAGCCACCCCTCTGGGGCTCTGCCGGGGGAGGAGGAGCAGGACTGGGACCCTGTCTGGATCCTCAGTTCCCTGCCGTCTCGGGGATGGGTCGAGATGCCACAATGGGGGTGGGGGTGCGGGCACTGGAAGCAGCTCTGAGCCCTGGGACTTCTAAGATTCTTCCAGAAACCCTGGGTCTGGGGTGAATCTGTGGGTTTTCCCAGATGAGAAACACAGAGGCAGGAGGCGCAGGACGGTTCAGTGGTCCCCTATGATCGCAGGAAAGGCTGCTCACAGACTGGCTTTGGGGCGGGTCCCTCTAACTGCAAGGCACAGCCTGCTTGGCCACGCGGGCGCCTCATCCTGGTAAGTGGGCTGGACGGCGCCTGCTCGTCCCTTCTTGGCTCATCTTAGTCCTTATTCCCATTTCCCCTCTGGGTTGGCTTCCTGCCTGGCCTCCCAGAAACCCTTGCCAGACTTGAGCCAGTGTGTCTGTGGCTCGAGGGAGGGTGATTTGGGATGGTCACAAGCCCTGAAGAGGCATCCGAGCAGACAAGGAGACCTTCCTAGGTGCCAGGCACTGTCCCAGCCCCGGGGGGAATCAGCGGTGGACAAAGCGAACTCCATTCCTGCCCTGAGCGAGCTCACTTTCAGTGCCGGGGAGACAATAAACAGATGAAGTTCACCAGCTGCAATTTGGATGTCGACAAAGGCTCCGGAGAAAAATAAAGTGGGGAAGGGAGAAGGAATAGTTTGCAACCTGAGATGGTGAATTTTGCGGCTGTCTGGAGGGAAGGGTGTGGCAGGCAAGGGAACAGCATGTGCTAGGGTCCTGAGGCGGGAACTCACTGGTGTATTTAGGACTGGCCAGGAGGCCCAGGCTCCCGGAGACGGAGGAAGTGGGAGATGTGTAGAGAGAGAGAGTCCAGGTTGGGGCAGGTTAGGGTCTTGTTGGCCCATTGCCAGGGTCTGGCTTTTGTCTGAGTCAGACGGGCAATTTTTAGAGGAGTGACGTGAGTGGAACTGTATGTGATGAAAGTCTGCAACTTCCTGACCTTGGCCTTGGGTGAGAGCTGTGGCCCCTCTGGGCCTGTAGGGGCACCCCCTCCTCCACAGAAAACCTTAATTAAGCTTCTCCAGAAATTTCCGCCATAACTGGTCTTAGGACTACCAGCAAAAGGATCTCAATGTGGTCAAGCTTCCTGTTTCCTGTTGCTGCACCTGCCTGGAAGAGATCAGCGCTCCAGGTGCTGGACACCCCTTTGCTAGTTTTCCCACAAACATTTGTGGACTGTCCAGGATAAGTAACATGTGACAGTTTGTAGAAGTGCGTTTGCAAATGCAAAGTATGATCAGAAAAACAGATTCTTTTAACCCGGCCTCTGGCCTTGAGCTGAGCTCACAGCCATGATTCCGTTTCAAGGATAAGAGATGGTGCTGACTGGGCTCCATGGTAACAGCTGGCAGGAGGGGAGGGG
>NW_026000130.1:4546026-4577635 GCF_001458135.2 Marmota marmota marmota | reverse complement strand
AACAGCTGGCAGGAGGGGAGGGGGGGAGGGGAGAAGAAGCTCCCCCTCCCCAGGTGCTGTCCTTGAAGGGTTAACGCCCCAGGACCCGGAAGAAAAAGCCGCCTTAGTGGGAACTTCTGAGCCCCTCCCTGACACGCTGTGCCCTGGGAACCTGGCTGCAGCCAACGAAAACTGTTCCCTGCCGTCTCCGGTGTCCAGCGTCGGTGTCCAGTGTCCTCTGTCCCCTCCTATAGGCCCCTGTTCAGCCTTCCCTAAAATGGAGGCAATAACAAGACCTGTCAAGGCTCCTGAGCCGTTATGAGTGCTCCGCAAATCTCAGCAGTTGTCCTCATGGTCGTTATTCTCCGTGACACTGGTTCTTCCACGCCCTCTTCCAGCTCAGACTCCGGGAGGAGCAAAGGCCAGCGGCCTCCACTTCATTTCCAGAAGTGCCATGTGGGCATCTGCCCTGTGCCCCAGGACGCTGCCAGATGGGGACAGAATCCATGGGAGAGCTCAGGGGTCACATGCACCTCAGGGACCTCCAGCCAGGCGCGGTGGCGCATGCCTGTAACCCCAGCTCCTCGAGAGGCAGAGGCAGGAGGATACCAAGTTGAAGGTCAACCTGGGCAACTTAGCAAGACCCTGTCTCAAAATTAAAAATAAATAAATTAATAAAAGGGCTGTGGCTGGAACCCCGTGTAGAGCGATTGCCTAGCTGGGGAATGGCCCTGGGCTCTGGTTCCTGTGGGGGGGGTGGGGGTGGAGGTGGGTGGGGCAGAGGACTTTTATCTGGAATGTTCTATCCCGAGTCCCTGCTTCCCACAGCAAGGTCCTCCTCTCCCCAGAGGTCTCCGTCTGCTCCTTCCTCTGGTGCTCGCCCGACCTTAGCCGAGGGTCCCCCTGTGCAGTGAGGATTCCCTCCTTTCCCTGTGCCCCTGTCCCTCCGGTGGGGACTTCTAGCGCCATGGTGAGCCACTGAGCCTAGCCCTGTCTGCAGCCCTCAGTATGGTGCCGACCTCCCATATAGTTTTGGTGCAGATGGGACATTCTTCTACTTAGGAGAAGCCGGACACTCCTCGGACCTGGCAGGTCCCGTCTACAAAGGTCCCCAGTTTCCTAGGCGCTGACCTCTCCTCCGGAGCTCTCCCACTGAAGGTGGAGGCCCACAGAGAGAAACCCCCGGTGTGGACAAGCAAGCGGTTGTCTGGTGGCTGGACTCTCGTGCTGTCGCCCCAGCAGAGAATCAGGTACAGTAACAGCCGTTCACGTGGCTCCTGGAGGGCAGCCCCAGCCCCCGAGGGGTCCCAGTGTGACTGCCAGCGTTGTGCAGGGCTCGGGTTCTGAATCCCCTTCCCCCCAATCACAGCCCGAGCTGCGTCCCAGTGGAACTCCAGGGACGTGTGTGAGTTTGCGCTCTCCTCTCTGCCACCAGGCAGGGTCCCACTCACAGCACAGAGAACGGTGTGGCCACGTGATGACCTTGGGGCCCCACACCTCCCCCAGACTTCAAGTCCACTGTGTTTGTGTCCACTTCCTTTTCTGTGGTACAGACCCAGTGTGTGTGACCCAGGAGGACCCCAGGAGAGTCCTGCTTGTGAAGCTCAGCTCTGCTGCTCAGCGCTGGACGAGCAGGCGGCTGCTGGCCCAGTCCCCTTCCACTGATTTTATAAATAAAGGTTTTTTTTTTTTTTTTTTTTTTGGTCCTGGGGATTGAACTCAGGGGCCCTCAACCACTGAGCCCCATCCCAGCCCTATTTTATATTTTATTTAGAGACAGGGTCTCGCTGAGTTGCTTAGCGCCTCACTTTGGCTGAGGCTGGCTTTGAACTCATGATCCTCTAGCCTCAGCCTCCCAAGTTGCTGGAATGACAGCTGTGTGCCACCGCACCTGTGCCTGGTAGAAATTTAATAGACAAGATAGAAGCCTCACTTGGTCCTGGAGGCTGTGGGCTCACCCATGGCCCCGAGGTTCTGTGGCTCTATGGCACTGCTCAAGCGCCATGTGCAAAGTGACCCTTGGTAGCTGGTGTCAAGGTCCCAAGTATCAGAATGCAGTGGGCTTCCTGATGTGCTGCCTGGATCCAGCTGGTTAAAACGTTGGCTCTGAAGACTGATCTGGGTTCAAATCTGAACTCCTCCATGTCTCAACTGGGTGACTTCAGACAAATGACTGTGCCCCTCTGACTGAACCTCAGTCTTTAGCTGTAAACTAGGACTAATAATAATACCTCTAGCAGTTGAATGGGAGAACAAACCCTGCATGCTTTTAGCTCATCTGTGAATCACCTGCATCATTATTTACTTAACCCTTTTCTTTGGAGCAACTTCTAGTCAGACAGCTTCATCCTAAGGTAATATGTTGGTGAAAACAGGTGAAGTGACTGTTCCTATGTCCAACTGTACTTAAAAAGGCACCACCAGAAATTAAACTTCATGAGACTGGAGGGCTTCTTTCTTTCTTTCTTTTTTTTTTTTTGTTTTTTTAATGTGTGTGTGTATTCTGTTTGCCAGTATATCCCCAGCATAGTGCCGGCACATAATAGATGCTTAACAAATGCTTGTCGAATGAATGAATGACTTGAGATAATACGCAGAAAGCCCTGGCCTGGGTTTGCTGTTGTCATCATCAGTGGGGACGGTCAGGAGCATGGGGCACTCTGGCTGGAGGAGCCTCCACCGCCCGGTCAGCAGCCTGTTGGCCCCAGGAGGGCAGACCCACACCTGGGGAGCCTGAGACATCTTCTGGCTCTGAGCTCTCAGCCCAGGGTTGGACGGAGCTGACGTGGACAACTGTAGAAAAGCCAGGGGGCCTTCACGTATGCAGAAGGTCAGGGCATGCAGTGGCCGGCTCTGTCCTCGGCCCGCACTGGTCACCGCTGCAGGAGGAGAGGGAGACCTGAGCTCCTCCCAGCTGACCGCCATCCACGCTCTGACTCGCTGGCTTCCCGGGAACATGAAACCCGCCGTCAGTGACCTGCCCAGAGCCTGTGTGTACCGAGTTTTGTTCTTGTTTAGTCATTCCATTTAGTCTCCTGTGATCACAGGGCTGACAGCTGGTGCCGACGCGCATATGGCATGAAATCAAGTTAGTTCATTTTAATGTCTGAGCCGAGCAGGGCGCGAGTTTGTCTGTGAACACGGCCTCCTTATCTGTGTTTGCACATCTGCTTTCAGAGCTCACCTCCAACATCTTGCAGTTTGATCCCCGTCCTGCCCCCCACCCCCACTTTTCCCTACCTCTGGAAGCCCAGAAGGGACTCTGCCCTTGGAAATGCCCTCAGAGGTCACTTGTATACACAGACTTCAGGAGGAATGAAGACCCAAGGGGCGCTGGGAGGCTATCAGTGCTCTAGCCCCAGCTTCGTGATTTTCTTGCTGTGTTTCCTTGGGTAAGTCAATTTCCCTCTCTGGGCCTCCATTTCCTCATCTGTTAGATGAGGGTTTGGAAGTAGGTGAGTGTTTCTTTGGGGTGGAACAGTTTTTCATTTGGCGAGGTTTTGTACTATGTCAGACATCCCTGGACCCTAGGCATCAGGTGTCACCAGTGCCCACAGATAATGACAATGAAGGCTCCCCTCCAAACAGTCCTGTGCCTCCCAGAACATGCCCACTTAGCCACCAGCACCCATGTGGTGTGTCCCTGTGGATGGCCAAGTGCAGTCTGCCACTCTCTGTGATTGACTGTGGACAGCCCTCTCCCCGTGACCAAGAGATGTGAGTGGGGACAACCACTCCACCTCCCTCTCCTCTCCCTGGCCTGCTCTCAGACCACACCTGCCCAGTGCCCAGAGGTACCCTGGGGCACTTCGCCCAGGCTGCCCTCTGCGGGACTTTGCCTTGGGCTGTCCTGGGAACATGCCCTCAGAGGTCACTTGGATACACATTTTTATCTTAAGGTTTGTTTTAGAGAACCCCACCCAGGTGACCTCCGGGAGGCCGCGTGACACCCTGCCAGTGACCACCAGCCACCGGGTAATCTCACTGGCTTATTCCCCTTACAAACCTTTGGTGTCTAATAAGTGCCAGGCCCTGAGCTGGGTGGGACTGTTAATTTTGTTGTCTTGGTACCGGGAATTGAACCCAGAGGTGCCGTCCCACGAGCCACCGCCCCAGCTGGATTTATTCTGTGTTTGGAAACAGGGCCTTGCTCAGCTGCTTAGGCCTCACTAAGTTGCGGGGGCTGGCTTTGAACTCGATGTCCGTCCTCCTGCCTCCGGATCCAGAACCCTGGGGCTGCAGGGGATGGCAGGCGGGCACCTCGGTGTCTGGCTGTGATGGCTGATTTTAGATGCCAGCGTGCCTGGGCTAAGAGGTGCCCTGAGGGCGGGCGTGGTTTCTGGCCATGTCTGCCAGGGTGTTTCCAGGAGAGATTAGCGTTGGACTTTGTGGACTGGTTAAGGAAGACCTGGTGTCCCCAGCCCGGCGGGCGTCACCAACCCACAAGGACCCGAATAGAACACAAAGGTGGAGGGAAGGCGCTCTTCCTCTTCCTGAGCTGAGAAACCGTCTTCTGCCCTCGGATGTCAGAGCTGCTGGTTCCCAGGCCCCTTGGCCTTGGACTGGCTCTGCTTTGCTTTATGTGTTAGTTTTCTTCTTTCAGGTTTCTTCTGAACAGCAGGATCCTGTGGTTGGCAGACCTAGATTCCAGCACTGTGACTCAAGAGGCAATAAACAGTTTTCCACGTGTTCTAGAAGATTACCAAGGAAGCATTCTGATGGGTCCTGCTTGAACCAGCCTGGTCTGGGGGTGGGGAGCTCTATGAGACCCTGCCGGTTGCTGGATGGAAGGTGCTTAGATGCAATTCACAGACTCCTTTAAAGATCCCAAGGATCGAGCATCCCTTTACAGGTGGTTGGAGCCAACTGGATACCCCACACCCTCATTCCTGCTCCCGAGATCGCGTCCCTAAACCAACAACCTGCACCAAATACACACTTTCAGCGAAATTGCTTCTAGATTGCACTCTCATACACAGTGCTGCAATGAACATCTTTATGCGTAAAACTTTTTAGGTCGTGAAAATAATTCTGGGGAATGAATTCCCCAAAGTGTAATTGCTGGGTTAAAGGCTTTGCCCATTTCCTGGTTTGATAGCTCTTGCCAAATTGCTCTCCAAAGCCGCTACAGGAATTCGCATTTCATGTCTTCCCTGATGGTGAATATTATTAACCTTTAAAATTTTTGACAAGTGAATGAGGGAAAAAATACCACATCGTGGCTTTAATTTATAGATCTTGGATTATTAGTTTAGAGGCCATTTGTATACTTCTGAAATTGCCTGTTTATGTCTTTTCCTCAATTTTTTTTTCCTTCTGTGTCTCTGAATTTTGTTTTAGGGATTGTAGGAACTCTTTCTTTTTTAAATATCTTGGTCATGCAGGTTGCAGATTTTTTTCTCAGTGTGTCACTTGCATTATTTTTATGGTTTGTATATGAGGTGTCCCCCAGTAAACTCATGCAACAGACAACGCAGGAATGCTCAGAGGCAAAATGGTTAGATCATGAGAGTTGGAACTGAATCTGTGGACTGGTGCATTTGATGGCTTCATAATTTAAAGGAATTACTGGTTGGTAACTGAAGACATGTAGGGCATGATTGGGGGAAGCTGGGTATCTTGGTCACAGTGATGGAAAACCAACTAGCACAGAAATCGGTACCAGGAGTAGGGTCAATCTGTGACTAACCTGACCATAGATCTCAGAAGCCCTGGGAACTGGATTGTAGGAGAAGTCTGGAAGAGTTTCAAGATGCAGACTGGAGAGACAGTGTCATAAGTCAGTAGAGCTTAACTAATGGGTGGTTCTGGAGCTCAGGAGACCAGAATGCCGATAGGAATGCGGACAGTGTTCATGAGGTTTCCAGTGAGGAGGAGGACTCAACCAGGAACTGGATGGGAAGCCCGATGAGTTACATTCTGGCCAAGAGCTTGTCTACATTTTGCCCATTTTTGAGACTTTCTGTGGGGCTGAACTTATTAAAGGCGATGGACTCATTAATCTGTTAGAGGAGATTTCAAGGGCACACAGCAGTCAGGCACTGGTAGGGGCATGGCTGGCAGTCTTACACCAGGCTTACTGTGAGAATTGGGAGCAGAAATCAGGAAGGAAAAATCTGAAGAATTTTCTCTTTGACCAGAGAAGAAGTACATATCCAATTGGGGCAAAGGAAGATGCAGCTGCTGAAGAGATTAACACCACTAGAGAGAAACTAAGTAGTTTGTACAGAGATAATAGAAAAGATGCCTCGAAAGACATCTCAGGAATTTGCAAGACTACACTCCCCACAAGTTCAATGGGGTAAAAGGGAAGACTCCTTTGAGAAGAGACCAGGGGAGCATCCTGCTTGCACACAGGGTGGCGAGGGAGTTGGTCCCCCAGATTTGTTTCACTGTGCTCAGCTGCCCGGGCATTCAGAGGATGCTGAGGCCATGGTCCAAGGGGGCTGGGCTCCTGCTCAAGGTGGCAGCAGACCTTGGCGTCGTCCACGTGGTGCAGGTCTGCAGGTGTGCAGGGTGCTGGAGTTGGGGGTCACGGAGGCTTCCAACGAGGTTTCCAAGGAGGGCCTGGGAGCCAGGTCAGAGTGTAGACAGCATGGAATCCTGGTGAGAAGCCCCTGAGAGGGGGGTGTGTGAGGCTCTGAGAAGGAAGCTGAAGCTGGAGTGGAGACCCCGCCCCCACCCCAGGATTGAGAGCTGTCAGGAGCATGGGACATGGGCCGAGGAAAGCTGCCGGCTGAGCACAGAGCTCCCAAGGGAGAGGTCACAGGGATGTATTTTTTTGGGGGGGTTAGAGTACGCCCATCTCCAGCTTCTCGTGAAATACTGGGGTGATCTGGCAGCCTCATCTGCATTTCAGCGGGGCCTCTGGGGGCCTGAGTGGCACAGCTCCCTCCCTGCGGGGGAGGGCCATGTTTTCTGGAGCATCTCCTCCCTTTCTGGTCTGATTCTGTAACTTATGACCTCCTGACCTCTGTGGGTAATACTATGTGTGACGTCGTTCAAATAAGCACACATGGAATTAGAGACCAGATTCTGGCCTCTCACTTTTCCCATTTGGAGAGCAAGGTCAGGTGACTCTTGTTCCCCGTTATTTTTTCCCCTGGGCTTCACATCACTGAATACGAACACCGGGGCTGGGGTGAGGGTGGGCTGGTGGGGGTTGGGTTTTGCTTCTGTGGTGGGCTGGCTGCGTTCGTGGTCCCAGTGTCCTCCCTGTCTGAACGTCCTCTGTCCTACAACTCTCCATCCTTTTCCATTCTGGTTCTGGGCATAACCCTGTGACTTGCTTTGGCCAATGAAATTTAGCAAACACCATGCAGGTGGAGGCTGGGAAAAGGGCTGGCACATCGCCACTTGTTCTCTCGGAGCCCTGTGAGAATGTGCCCACTCTAGCCTGCTGGGGAACAGGAAAGACACGAGCATGTGAGAGACGGGAGCGATGGCCCCGGCCAGCAGCCAGCAGCCAGCAGCCAGACACGTGGTTGGTTAAACCCAGCTGGGCCAGATGAACTTCCAGAAAGCTTGTGAGCAGTAGCAAAAAGAGCAGTTTTAGATCATTGAATTTTTGGAGTGTTTGTTACACAGCTATATTGTGGCAGTTGGTAACTGATACATTCACATTTTATATAGACTTTCTCTCTCCCTCCCTCTTTCCTTTTCTTTCTCCTTTACTTCCTCCCTTTCCTTCCCTTGTCTTCCTTCTTGTTTTCTCTCTTCCTTCTTTCCTTCCCCTTCAACCCATATTTATTGAGCACCTACTAAGTTCCAGGGGTGCAATGATGCATGGAACTAGATACTCTCTATCTTTAGGCTTTTTACAACATTGTCCTTAGTTTGGCTACACACCTTGGAAGATGGGATTTCAACAAGGAGGAGACAAATTTGTGATTAGAACAACTCACTCTACTCTCAGCAGAGCTGCAATAGGTTTTTTCCCCCCGCAGACTGCTGTGTTGCCATGTCTCTGTTTCCCGTTTTAATTATTCCCTCAACCACTGCAATAGTTGCTACTGGTAGAAACAGCTCTTCCCAGTCATGGAAGTCCTTTCAAAATGACGTGGAAACCCAGGGTGTCCTTAAGTAATTTATGAAGAGTGAGCAATACTTTGTATGCTTTTATAAGGTAGGGAAGTTTTATGTACTGTGAAGTTTGATATATTGTTATAAATTATGCTTTGGTCTCAGGCTTGTGCAAAAAAAAAAAAAAAAGCACAGTATTTCTCTGAGTTTTGTGAAATACACTGTAAATAAAGCTGGTGTTTTATTTCTTGGCTGGGCATTTGCTCTAATGATGTAAAGTGGTGTCAACACCCATATCTTAAGGGCAAAATATGAGCTTCTCTCTCTTCCTGCCCCAGGAAAATTGGGCAGAGCTTGCTGGCTTCTCTGCACGGAAGCGTGGCCTGGGCTGGGGGCTGTGGCGAGGAGGATCTGTGGCCCTTGTGCTTCTGGATGGCCCATCTGAATGCTGGGGAATCGGGAGGAGTCAGCCTCATTTGACCTGGGTGCCTCCCACCCCGTCTTTCCCTGGGGTGTCTTCCCCAAAGGCATGTGCCCAAATCAGGTGGCTATAACAAGACACCCGGGACCGGAGGGCTTATCAACAGCAGAACTTCGTTGCTCATGTTCTGCAGGCTGGGAAGGCCCAGGCCAAATTTTTCATGAGGGCCTGTTCACAAAGGTCTCAGTCTTCCTTTAAAAAAAAAAAAATATTAGTGCAGACTCACTAAACAGAAAAACGAGTTTCATCGTGGCATATTTGTTCATGCATATGGTATATTTTGGTCATATCCACCCCCATTCACCTTCCTTGCCCTCCCCTCGCCTCCCCCCAATTCCCTTCTCTGGATTGCACATAGGAGAGAAGACAGGGCACTTGTGGTTCGGAGTCTGAATGACTTTGCATAGCATGATGATCTCCAGTTCCATCCATTTTTCTGCAAATGACGTGATTTTCCTCTTCTTTATGGCCGGGCAATTCTGCATCATGGGTGTACATCACGATTCCCGATCCATGCATCCACTGCTGGGCACCCGGGCTGATCCCAAAGCTTGACCCTAGTGCACAGTGCCACAGTCAGCCTGCGTCTGTGGCTGTGTCTGGAGCATGCTGGCTTTCACTCCTCAGGATATGCACCCAGGAGAGGCACAGCTTCGTCATGGGGCAGTTCTATTTTTAGCTTACTGGGGGTGGGCAGGTGGGCGGACATACTGGTTACCACAATGGTGGCAGTTCTCATTTACATTGCCACCAACAGCATAGAAGTGTTCCTCCCCCCACGTCTAGCATTCCATTGTTTTTATGTTCCTGATGATTCCTCCCTGGCAGGAGTGAGATGGAATTTCAATGTACTTTCTATTTGCAGTCCCCCCATGGCTAAAGATGTGAACATTTTTTTCATATAATTATTGGCCATTCATACTTCTTCTTTTGAGAAGTGTCTGTTCAGTTCTTTTGCCTATTTATTCATTTGGTAGTTCGTTTTTTGGTGATTTTTTTAAGAAAAGTTCTTTTTATTTTTTATTTTTTTAAAGTTCTTTATATATTCTGGATATTAATCTTCTGTCAGAGAGGAGCTGTCGAAGAGTTTCTCCCATTCTCTATCTTCATGCTGCTAATTGTTGTTTTTTTTTTCTGCACAGAAAATTTTTAATTTGATGCTGTTCCATTTATCAAGTCTCACTATTGTTTCCTGAGATATTGGAGTCCTATTTGGGAAGTCACGGCCTATGACTATATCTTTTTTTGGGGGGGGGTGCTGGGGATGAAACTCAGGGGCACTCGACCACTGAGCCACATCCCCAGCTCTATTTTGTATTTTATTTAGAGACAGGGTCTCACTGAGTTGCTTAGCACCTTGCTTTTGCTGAGGCTGGCTTTGAACTCGAGATCCTCCTGCCTCAGCCTCCTGAGCTGCTGGCGTGCGCTGGTGCTCCATGCCTAGATCTTCAAGTGTTTTTCCTGTTTTCTTCTGGTGATTTCAGTTTCAGGTCTTACATTTAGGTCTTTAATCCATCTTGAGTTGGCTTTTGTGCAAGGTGAGATATAGGGATTCAGTCTCATTCTCTTATACCTGGACACCTTTTCCCAGCACCAGGTGTGAAAGAAGCTGTTTTTTTTTTTTTTTTTCCCTACAGCATATGTTTTTGGCATCTTTGTGAAGAACAATTTGGCCATAGTGGCTTGGGGTGATTTCTGGGTCTTCTATTCTTTTCCACCGGTCTACATGTCTGGCATGAATCTCATCCATGGGGGCTCCCCCTCCATCACGTAAGAACTTCCCAGTGCCCCATCTCCTACTGCCATCACGCTGGGGAGGAGCATTTCAGCATGTGGATTTGGGAGTGACATCAACATTCACATCATAGCTGCATGTCCACTTGGCTTTCAGGCTGCTGTGGACACATCTCTCTGTGAAGGTGGAGAACTAGTCAAATCCCCTCTCCTGGCCTCAGTTTCCCCATCTGTGAAGTTGTCCAAGGAGCATTCACATCACTCTCCCCACAGGATTCCTCCAATAAGCTTCAACCATAAATCCCTTCCTTGGGTCTATGCATTTGTCACCTGCACCTTGGTGACAGAAGGCAGCAAGGAATGGGTTTCTCATGGTGGAATTTCAGGCAGTGTGAGGGGGAGCAGGGAGGTCATTTTGGTCTGGTGTGTGGGGAGCAGCGTTTGATGTCCCTCCAGTGACACATAGACTGGGGCTTACTTGTTGCCTGCAAGTCACGGAGCGCGGTGCAGTCACGGGAAAGTCCACCACCCTCTTGGCCTCAGTTTCTTCCCCTGTCCTATAAGAAGGACTTTCCAGCTCTGCTATTCTAGAATTTACTGACGCCAATAATGACCTTGCCTATGAGTCGCAGGATCAAAGGGGATTTCCCTCCAATTCCTGGTCTTCATTTTGGAAGTAGGATCTGGAGTGTCTGAATCAAGACTTTGTTTTGGTGGAAAGCCCTGGAGCTCAGCTGAAAGGGTCAATTTTATGGCTCAGGGGGCTGAGAAACTGAGTCCTGGACTGAAGCTTGGAGGAGTCCAGGTGTCCTTCCAGTGACACTGGCATTCAGTCTCTTTGTGGCTCATCTCTGCTTTCCTGCCAGTTGACCTGCGCCTTCAGGCAGCTTCTCCCCACACAGTGGTGACAATGACCGCCACCAGTTCCAGACCTTGATCCTGCCAGGTTAGTGAAGCTGGCAGAAAGGGAGGACCTGGTCCACGGACCAGCTAGAAAATGCCCAGGGCTGAATCTCATTGGCTTAGCTGGAGTCACATGCTCACCTCTGAACCTCAATGATTGGCTTAGCTGGAGTCACGTGCTCACCATGGGGCTGGGGGCGGAGTCAGCTCTATCTGAACCGGAGCCAGAGGGAGTGGGAGGGGTCCTAAGCCGGCTTCATGACGAATGCCCAGCCCCAGGCAAGGCGGGGGAGTTACAGATGGTCTAGTTAAGTAGTTACGTGCATTTTTCCTTCTTGGAGTTTTGGGACAACAGGGAGACATGAAGCCTCAGGCACTGCCACCGCAGTCCTCTTCCTCCCGCCCCATATTGTACACAGGAGAAAGTGGGGCCATCAGCCCAGCGCCCTCCAGGGCCAAGCGCTGGCGTCCCCTCTCTTGGCCTCCGCAGGCCCCCCACAGTTGATCTCCGTATCAGCTCCTCTCCTCCGAGCAGCTCAAACCCAGGGCCCCGCGGGAAGGACCTTGCCCAACAGTGACCCTGCTGAGCCTGGAGCACCCTGGCGAAGATTGTCTACCACTTGTCACCCAGGAGCTGGTGAGAGAGGAGAATTCCAGGCCCCGCCCGGGACCCACTAAATCGGATCCCGCAGGTGGACAGTCCAGGTGGTCGTCTCCATGGACACTGCACTGTGGCCAGCAAGTTTCCAGGTGTCTTTGGCTAGAATTGCGATCAGCCCTGAAGAGAGATGTCCTCCTTCAACCTTGCACAAGAGGCCTTGGCAGGCCACAGCCTCACCAGGGGAGACCTGTGAGTGGTCAGGAAATCTTCTGGGAACTTGAACTACCTCCTTCTTGCTGCTGTGGCTCCCATGGCACTGTCCCCCCGCACTAGAGGTCCTGAGACCTGGGTCCAGGTATTATCAGATAAGGCCAGCATCAGCGCTGGCCTTCACTCCCCATCCATTAGCTGGAGTTGTTTTGCTCCTCTCCTAGATCCAGGATCTGGCTGGGGACGCAGCGCTGGGACCCTGACAAAACCCCTGCCCTATTTCTTATTCTGTCATGTGTCTGAAGACTGAAGCTGAGAGTCTCCTCTGTCTCTTCATCTCTGGACAGGACCTGTCAGCAGACAGGCTGAGTGATCGTTGTCATTATTGGTTTGGCCACCGACAACTCAGGCCTTTGGAACAGACTCTACCAAACCTTAATTACAGCGCTCAGTGAACCTTTCATGAGGGCTGGATGTGGCTTCCACTTATATTTCTGGCCAACAGGAGGCCACATGGAGATCCACCAAACATTTATGGCTGTTGGTTTAGGGAGGTGAGTTGACAGGGCTCGGACGGCGCTGTGTTGGGAAATTAAATTGCTTGCATTTCGGCCCAGGCCTAATCACGCCGCCAGCCCCGGGATTTATGGGGCCATAAAGACTTGATCTCATTGCTTGCTGGAGGCCCTGCTATGGCTGCCCGCCTGCGCCCTTGACAAGAAGCATTTCCCAGGGCTCCAGGCTGAGGGGTTGGTTTGTTCAACCAGCACACAACAGGCGCCCACTGTGTGCAGCTGGGGGTGTTGTGGCGAGCAGCGCAGACATGGGGCCTCGGGTTGTCTGCAGCTTCCAAAGGATACAGGCACTGCCAAATAACTTCACAAATAAATATGAAATTGAAATTGCACACGGTGGTTAGGGGGTCACAGGAAGGTTCAAGATGCATGAGAAAGTGTGATGGGCTAAATGGTCCCCTCTCCCCACCAATGAAATAGTCCATGTCCTCACCCTGGAAACTCTGAAGATGCCCAACTTGGAAAAACAGTCTTTGCAGATGTAATTAAGTTAAGGATGATGAGATGCGGTCATCCAGGACAGTGCAGGTGGCCCTGAGGGCACTGACAGGTGTCTGTAAGGGAGCAGAGAAGTGAAGACAGGGACACATGGTGCCAGAAGCCAAAGGACACGTGGCCACCAGAAGCTGGAAGGGGCAGGAAGGACTCTCACCTAGAGCCTCCAGGACTGTGAGAGAAGAAATGTTTGTTTTTAAAGCCACCAAATGTGTGATAATTTGCTATGCCAGCCCTAGGACACTGACATAGAAAGGAATGATGACCTTACCTGGGAAATCAAAGGAGGTTTTCCCGAGGAAGTGACGTTTGAGCAGCAAATAGAAGATATTCAGCTGGCAGAAGGGGCTGGGCTGGAGGAGAGGTGGAGTCAGGAAGGAGGGAAGGGGTCCATGAAGAAACAGCATGTGCAAAGGCACTGAGGCAGCATCATCTGCCCTTGCTCCAAAAACTGGGGTCCCGCTCAACCATTCTTTTAATTCTGCAGAAGCATCAAGCTCCGTGCCATCCCAGGACTTTTGCACTCACCATTCCTATGGCCCAGGAAGCTCTCACCTCCTGCTCTTCTGCGTGCCTGGATGCTTCCATCCTCCAGGTCTCAGTTGAGATGAGCTTTCTAGAGAAGCTTCTCATGCCCACCCTGACTAAATACATGCCCTGTCTCATTCTTTATCCCTTCAGCAGTTTTCCCTTCATGGCATTATGATCCTAAGGGAAGAGCTGAGACTGGTTGAGGCTCAGTGTGTGCTGGGCCCTGTGCTGTGAGGCATCATCTCATTTGATCTTCACGGCCGTGCTGTGAGATGGAAGCTACTGAGCTGTAGTTAAATCCCATTTCTCAGATGGGGAAACTGAGGCATAGAGACCTTAGGTAATTGACACGGAGAAGTGGAGCTGGGATTTGGACCCAAACCGTCTGTGTCCAGAGCCATTCTCTTGAAAATGATGCTGTGTGGGGACATGTAGGGACAGTGGGACTGGGAAGGGAAGGAAGCAGTGAGTATGTATTGTCACGTCTGTAAGCCTGGTGGGCAGTTGGCTTACGCCCTCGGAGAAGCTGAGGGTGGCAGGTGGAGCCGGCATCACCCCGGAGAGGGGAGCTGGGGGTGAGCTCCTGACGGTGCTGCCTGGGTGCTGGTTCCTCAGTACTCCTGTCTGCTGAGAGTGTGGCAGGAGTGTCCTCAGGCACAGAAGCACAGATGGTGACCGTTGGAGACGGGTCTTCCCTACATACAGGGAACCACCTGCCACATACCATCAATTAAGGACAAGGGGTGGGCGCTGGTTCCAAACTGAGCCAATCACGTGTTGTCTCCCTGGAATTTGGATCTTGAGCACAAAGATAAAAAAACAGGTTCATTAACCCCAAGGTCGGCACCCGGAATGCCTCTGTTACTTTCTCCCACCTGCCACCCCTCTCTCCACGCTGTCCCATTCTTGCTTTCTGGAGCCCGGAGCTTCGGTTTTTCCTCATTCCTTTATTCATTCAACACATACCTAACTGAGCACCTAATGTATTCCCTGTCCATCCGTTGCCAGCCACCAAAGGATGCTTTTGGACACAGTGTGACCTGTGACTGTCTTTCCACCCCAACATCCACCCGGGTGGAAAGTGACTCATCTAAACATCAGAAGCAACCATGGACCTACCCCTCATACCAGGGTCACGTGGTGTCTCATTTCTTCAGTTTCCTAAATCAAGGGTGACCCGACTCTGCTGCCCTGGGTTAAGAGACCAGGAGCTCATCAGTGTCCCCAGATAAACCTTATTGGACTTTCTTCTTGTTTGTCCTCGCAGTGTTCTGGCCTTGTGCATCCGCAGCCTTTGTGGCTGCCCCCTCAGTCACCTGCCCTGTGAGCTCCGGGAGCCAGGCCTGGGCGGGTCTTGCCCATTTCTGACTTCACGGCTGTGCTCTGCACATAGTTGACTCTTTTCTTTTTGGCACCAGGGACTGATCTCAGGGGCCCTTGACCACTGAGCCCTATCTCCAGCCTTAGTTTGTATTTTATTTAGAGACACCGTCTCACTGAGTTGCTTAGCACCTCGCTTTTGCTGAGGCTGGCTTTGAGCTTGCGATCCTCCTGCCTCAGCCTCCTGAGCCTCTGGGGAGACAGGCGTGGTCCACTGCACCCGGCACATAGTCGACTCTTTAAAAATATTTCCTGGATGGCTTCCCTGGTTGAGCAGAAGCTCCCTGTTTGCATTGCCCTGCTCTGTGCCCTCTCCTCTCCGGGCCTGTCTCCTGCTGATGGGAGGAGCAACTGAGCTTGATCATCCATCTTGCAGATCATTTCCAGGGCTGACCTTCCTCCCGCATTCAGGAAGGAGAGGCTTTCTCTTCCTTCCCTCTTGTCACTGGGTGGAGTCATGTGACCTTTGGCCAGTGAGTTTGAGTGGACATGATGGATGTCCCTCCTGGGCTGGAGCATGGAATTCTTGGTGCACATATTCCGGAGCTCTTTCCCTCCCTCCTAGGCCAGGTGACGTCCAGTGTTGAAGGTGGTGGCCGGGCCGGCAAGGGGGGCCATGGAGTAGATGTCCTAGTTGAAGGGAGCGTGAGCAACACCCTAGTTGTTGTAAGTTGCTGTCTTTGGGGGATTGCTTGTTACTGCAGCATAACGAGGCCTGTGCTGCCTGATACAGTCACTCTGGGTGGGTTTGTGGGTGGGGGACTTGTTGGAGGGCAAAATGGGGCAAGGGGATCTTCAAGAAGGTCAGGTCATGGCTCTAGGTGAGAGATGATGGTGCCTCCTCACACCATGAGTTTATAAACTTATGAAAACTGAATAAAATGAAAAGTTAAATAAAATGAGAAAATGTAGTCGCTTAGTTACACCAACCGTGTTTTAGACTCCACGGCCCCACGCGGCTGGTGGCTACCAGTACACTTCTCTGTCACTGCGGGAAGCTCTGCTGGGCAGGCTGCGGTGGCCTGCTGGAGTGGCCTGCTGGGGAGACATACAGTGAAGATATTCAAACAGGAATGTGGGGGCTCCCCACTGGCCCTAGTTCAAGGAGCCAATGTGTCTCTGACCTCTGTGCCCCACCAAGTGGCCGAACTGGGCAGAGGACCTAGATCTCACTGGATCCCAGAGCTGCCCCCTTTCCCTTAATCTCTGTGCAACACGGAGCCCCCGAGGCGACTCGGAAGTGGTTCATTTAGTTACATATTTACTGAGCAAGGAAAAAAGCCCCACCCCCCCTTGGGATTGACCCGCCCTCCTGCCAGTCGTCTGTCAGGGGAGGCTGCATGGCAGAGGCTGCATGGGATCTGGGCACTGCCAGGCTTCCTTGGGCACCAGGGATGGGCCATGGGCACCCTGGGGACTTGCTCCAGGTGAGAGAGTGAGGCCAGACAGATGTGGGGACACCGGCTCTACCACAGCTTGTTGGACCCACGGCTTCTCTCCTGGCACCTCAAATCCCTCTGCACAGGCGGAGAGTTCCCAGGGCCTGTCCTTCCCCTGGCCGAGCGTGTCCCTGATTTCCCGCTGACTTAGAATAAAGGTTCAATCTCACAAAGACCCTCAGGGCTCACAGGACCTGGCCTCTCCTCTCCTCTGCAACACTATCCTCCTACTCGGCCTCTCCGGCCCTCTGCACCTCCTGAAACTGTTTCCTTTATTTGACTTTCCTCGTTATTGCTGTAGCCCTTCCTGGACTCTCACCTTCACGAAGGAAGGGCGTAGTTATTTTATTCTGTACTACATGCCCAGGGCCTGGCACAGTCTCCAGAGATGCAGCCAATACTCATGGAATAAAATAAGCAATGACTTCGATTCATGATGCTTAATATCTCTGGACCTCAGTTTTCTCATCTGCAAAATGGGACTACGTGAGAATGATTTTGCAAGGTTATTCTAAGGCAGAAATGGGGTTGTGAAAAGTACACAGCACACAGCCAACCCTCAGACTGGCTGCTATTATTGAAAAGTAGCAAGTTCAAAAGGAGTCATTTTCCCACCCAGAGACAACTGGAAGTTGTTAACCTGATGCCCCATCACCCCCAGTACAAACACCTTGGAGTTCATCGTTAGGTTGATTGATTGCTGTCATTGTCCTTCCTGGGGGGACAGTAGAATTCACGGGGTGCTTCTCTCATTGAGAGGGGCTGGTCCTGGAGGCTCCCGGGCACTTGGTATTTATTATCCTTAGGGTGCTTCTGCCCAGCCCCCTCTAAGAGGTCAAAGCAATTAAAAAAAGCTTGATCACAACCCGATGCTCACCATCAGCCATGGCTGAGTGCCTTATCTTTTCTCTGCTCACCTCCCCCGCAGAAACCAAGTGAGGAAGTTCAGCAACAGCTGAAATGATCCCCACTCACTCTCTATAAAGAGGAAAATTAGCAGCTCTAATAATCATGAATATTAATGTGTAGCCAATTTCACTCAATTACTGTGATGATCTATAATTTTGCCTCAGAACTTCGTGGAGTCCACTTCAATGACTGCGGGGTGGGGCTGGCACCTCTCCACACTCAAGGGTTTGGCTTAACTCCCTCGTCCCCGTCACCAGCTTCCATTTGGGCCGGACCCCTAGTCCATCCCTGAGCAGATCCCTCAGCCCTGAGAATGTGCACGATTTCTGACCCGGGGACTGGGATATGTCAGCGCCAGGGTGAGAATGGGACTCTGCGCAGCTCACATGAAACTGCTCCCTCCCCTCCAACCCTGGTCCCCAGGGTCTCTGCCATGTGTACCCAGGGCCATATCTGTCCAGTACAGTTCCACTCTCCCTGACCGTAGCAAATAGGCTAAAGGGGAGGCACCTTCCCTGTCTGTCTTTGCCCAGGGAATTTGGGATTCGGACTAAAAACTCTAGAGCGAGGCTTTAGAACAAAAATGTTCAACTTAGTCCTGTGCCGTGGCGCTCGCCTGTCATCCCAGCGGCTCAGGAGGCTGAGGCAGGAGGATCACCAGTTCAAAGCCAGCCTCAGCAATTTAGTGAGGCCAAGAACAACTCAGGGAGATCCTGTCTGTAAATAAAATGCCAAAAGGGCTGGGGATGTGGCTCAGTGGTTAAGTGTCCCTGGGTTCAATCCCTGGAACAACAAAAAAGTAAATAAAGAAACACAGGACTCAGGACAGTGGGTGACTATCTACTGTCACATAAATCAACCAGCCCATGGCACAGAGAAACAGGCTGAAAAGACAAGAATCAGGGGTCCTCAGGGTCTCCTGCCCCATTTGATCAGCTCTCTCCTGAGCCAGGGTTCCTTGAAACACTTCCATATCCTTATAACAAAGTCCCCTTTATTTCTAATGTGATTGGGGGTGCTTTTGTTACCTGCATCCAGGGAGTCCCAACTAACACCCGGTCCGTGGACAGGCGAGACAGTGTGTTCCTGCCGGCGCTGTTCACAGCCACAACGTGTTAACAGGAGAAGGGCCCAGAATGGGCCCAGGAAGGGAGCGACAATGGCAGCCTCCAGCGCCCTGGTTCTTTTTCTATATTTCCATTGGAAATTCTACTTTTTTTTTTTTTTTTAATTTTAATAAGACAACATAGATCAGCCCAGTGGAGAATAGCACTCAGAAGTCTGGATCATTTCGATGCGAGCAGTGGCTGCCTGATGTGTTGCTTTTCTGTCACTGGGGGCACCTGACAGCGCTGTGGGTCCCTTGTTCCTGTGGGTCCCGTGTCCCATGGGTCCCGTGTCCTCTAACACGCCCTTGGCCCTCCTCCCCGACCCGCCGTGCTCTTCTGCTCCCCGCCACTGCCTGATGGCATCATATGGCTTTTCAAGGGCTGCGGATGGCCGGTGTGTCTCGCTGGGGCGGGCACCTGGGGTCCTGCTCTCTGCTGTCCCCCGCCTCTAGAGCGCGGCGGGCACAGCAGATAGGGCAGAGCGAGCGGAGGGCTGAACAGACGAACGGGCCACTTAGCCCTTGTTGGTTAACCCCCTGGGATGGCTCTGGCTAGGGACAAGGTCATGGGACGGAAGGCCCGTTTCGGTCAGCTCTCCGGGTACTCGGCCACCGCGCGCATGGTGACGCACTTTCTGGGTTGTGCGCAGAGACGCGGTTTGGAACTCGGCCCCGGGGTTGGCAAACTGGGGTTGAACCTCAGCTGTGTCCCACCTACCAGCTGTGGCCCTTGGGTCCATTAGTAACCATTAGTCCATTAGTGTCCCTTCATCCTCAGATTGGGGACAGTAGCTGTTTCTTTGTCTTTGGACAGTTGTGCAAACTCAAAAAGCCAGCAACTGGCATATGATATTCGCTCCCAAAATTGGGATTTTGATGGTACGTCTGTTGGAGACGCAGCCTCTTGTTGAACCCTGGTCCATCCGTTGTTCATTCCTTCATGAGTTGATGAGTTACTTTAGCCGATGTGTCCTGAGTGTGAGGTTCCAGGGTGTGACGATGGGAGACACCTTGCCCTTCCTAGGAGCATCCAGAAAGATGACCCAAGGTGTGATGACAGGGGCTCCCCAAAGCCACCAGCCCAGGCCCTTGGGATATGGGAGGCGGGTCCTCGGGAGCGCTGGGTGGTTTAGAGAAATCGTGCCCTTGGGGGGTTTGGATTTTGTCTCCAATGTGCTCTTTGAACTTGGGAAGTGAGTTTCACCTCCCTTAGCCTGTTTTCCCACGGAGCATCGCGGGAATGGCAACAGGTCCGCTGGCCCCAAGCCCGAGTGTGCGTCCATCAGAACTGCGTGGGGACACGTGTTCAGAGGTGGCCTTCAGGACTCTGCCTCGCGGGGGAGGCTCAGCAGGTTCAATAGGGGGCAGAGGCAATTTTAGGAGGTCAGTGTCGATGGAGAGTTCCTCTTTGGTGCCTGAACTCTTAAACACAGCGCAGTCCCCACCTTTAATCCTCTGTCTTTTATGTCAGTTCAGGATATGGCGTATCCAGGAACCCAGCTTTCCCTCCCCAGCCCTCGCCATCTCCGGCTCCCCAGGGAGCTGTCCGGGGTCCTGAGGCCAGGCCTCTTGGCTGTGTACCGAGGGAGGTCAAGTACAGTCTCCCCTTTCCGCCCTGGCATCTCCCAGCCTTTCCTCTGCTTGGTAGAAGAAGAAAACCAAGCTTTTTTTTTTAAATGTCACATTGCCAGCACTGGTTTCCATGACAGCAGAGAGGGAGAATGAGAGCCGGCTCTCACCTACCTCGGAATTAAAAGCCACCCTCTTGGAGAACAAATAATGGTCCCAGGAGGGCCCTTCGGAACTGGAGACCATTGGTTTGGATTCATTCATCCTCATAGTGGGAATTTGCAGGCAGGAGAAGGTGTGGGGGACCCCCAGGGGGTTCTTTAAAGGATTTTCATGGTGGGCGGGTGCAGAATAATGACAATGACAGGAAGAGCACTGAGAGGACCCCACAGGGCCACTGCTGGTTCAAGTGTGGCAGCCGCTTTAGATCCTCCACGCAACCCATGGTTTCTATGAAGAAGAGACTAGGAGCTCAGGTGGAGAAGCAGTCACCGGGTCACCACCTGCTGTCTCTGCAGGGCTGTGCCTGTCACTTGATCGGAACTTCTAAAGCAGTGCCTGAGCCAGGACTCTCCTCATCCTTTCAAAATTCACTAGCCCCGTCTCACTCCCCCACCTGTGATCACCATGGCCACATGAGAAACCTGTCTTGGCTGGAGAGATGGGTGGGCTACAATCTCAGGTCAGGTTTACTTCTGGAGACCAAACTGGTGACTCCAATGGCAACAGAGTGGACACCTTTCCCTATCAGGGAGGGAAGGAGGTTTGAATACAGGTGACTGCCCCATTCTGTTTTTTTTTTTTTTTGGGGGGGGGGCGGGAGGCTAGTTTCATGCATCACAGGTCCACAAGACCACCCTGAGGGGCAGCCACAGAGATTATCCACCTTTCATGGGGGAGAATATGAGGACCAGTGGGGCTAAGTAACTTGTCAGGGTCCACGCTTCTAGAAACGGCCAGAGCTGGGATTTCAACCCTGGACACCAGCTGCCGTAGCTGGACAGTGTTCAGTTCAACAGACCAAGAGCCACAGTAAGTCTCCCAGGGCACGTGGCTTGCTTTAAGCCCAGGGCAGGACATTCTTGGGAAACTGCTATTGGTTAATTCATAGTCATTTCTTTATGCAAGAAGATGTTTGAATAACAGAAAGTTTCCTGGGATGAAGGGCATTGGGTTGGGTTCCTTTTGCAGGGGTGAACAGAGAAGCCTCATCATCACAGCAAAGCACTCAGTTCCACGCTTTGCCATTCTGGGAGGGCCTGACAGCATCTTCAGACGTAGGTCCTCATGCTCCATTGCTGAATAGGACTTTAGAAATAGTTCAGTCTCATGTATCCCAGTTTTATTGTGTGCACCACCAAGGATATGTATGGTGATATAGGGCTTGTTTAGTCAGGATAAACTCATTTACGCTGCTGTAACAAGCAGGCCCAGACATTGTGGTCCAACCCAACAAAGCTTTAGTTCTACAGGGTGACCCTCCAGGGAGGTGATTCTCCAGGCAAAGCCTCAAGGACTCAGATTACTTTGGATTTTTTGATGCTGGCATCTCATTGTGTAGCTTCCAGATCATGAAGGCAGGAGGAGAGAGACCTGAGGGATTGCACATGTTAAAAAAAAAGTGACCACAGATACAGAATTTAAAAGTCATTGTTCTACAATTGGCTTACTTAGCTTTTTGTTATTGGTCAGACTGTAAAATATAAATATGGGTAAGATTTCAAAAATCAAGATGATTTCACATTATTTATAGACCTAAAAGATGTGGCTATCACAGGTCTGTGGAGGGCAATAACTACTGCATAGATAAACAAAGTTGGAATAAGCCTTTTGCAGCAATTTAAAAAGAATCTTTTCTTTCTTTCTTTTTTAAGTTTTTTGGTACTGGGGATTGAACTCAGGGGCACTCAACCCCTGAGCCACATCCCCAGCCCTATCTTTCGTATTTTTATTTAGAAACAGGGTCTCACCTCGCTGTTGCTGAGGCTGGCTTTGAACGCTTGATCCTCCTGCCTCAGCCTCCTGAGCAGCTGGGATGAGGCGTGCACCACTGTGCCCGGCCAAAAGCTTTGCTTTAAATAAGAGCCAATTTACAAGAAGGAGGGATGACAGTACCCGCCGTTATGGCTTGGGACTGCCCACCTCATTCTGTTAGCACATCATCCTGATAGGCTTTTATTTACCCCTGAGTAGAAGCCAAGACCACGGCCAAAATTTGCTTTGTGGTCCGCAGGGGAGAAGGTGCCTAGGGAAGAAAGACAGGCACCGAGACGTTCACGGAGAGAGGCTGATCTTGTAGAATCCCAACGGGCTCTTTGAAAGGGCTCCTGATGGCTTGCATGGGAAAGATGTGGCCAAAGACACACAAACAGCGCCCACAAAGACACACAAACAGCGCACACACAAAGACACACAAACAGCACCCACACAAAGACACACAAGCGCACTGAGCCAGGCGGACCAGGAAACGCAGGCTCACACATGTCCTGTCACGCCTGGGCACACCCACAAAGATGCCCCGACACTCGCCCCCTGTGTGTGTGACTAGACCAAGAGACTGAAAGGGCCCCAGGCCCCTGGGGACAATGCACTAGGCCTAGGGTGTGTCCGTCAGGGACGGCAGTCGGGTGGGCTCAACCACCCCACTTCTTGCTCACTGGGGCTCCATAAATATCTCCTGGCCCCACCCCCACCCTGCAGCAGGCCTCGGTGCCAGGTCCCCCAGGTTTATGAGATTTAGGTGCTGGGCTGGCTTGTTTTTCTCCAGCGCGGCAGAGCCTACTTGGCAGGGGCCAATTTACCATCCAGGGAGATGCACAATCAATATAGTATTTTCCTTGGCAGAGGCAGCTGGATTTGGGGAGGATCAGCCACGATTGAACTGAACCAGGCCACTGTGCCTTGCAGAGCAAGGGGAAGGGTTTCTGACGCACAGTCAAACTGGCCCGCCCCAGCACCAGTGTGGGCTATCCAGTCTGCCAGGGCTACCTGTGCTGTGTGACCCTGAGCTACTTACAGAACCGCTCTGAGCCTCAGTTTCCCCAAGTGCAAATGGGACACGGTATGGTACTTCCCTCATGGGGCCGACATGGATCTACGCCACGTAAAGCATTTTAGTATTGGGTCAGATCCCGGGAGACAGTTTGGTAAGTGTTGTCTATTTTCCTTGGATTTATCATAATGCCATGAGAGTCGGGTAAGAGACACAAGCCCGGCTCAGAGAGAAGCATTCACATGTGACGGCTTCAGAGGAAGAACGGCTGTCCAGCCCACCTGCCTCATCCGAGGCCCAGGATGCTCCAAATATGCCGTAACCAGGTCCCCCGGAGGCTCATGCCTAGCAGCGGAGGGCAGGCCAATTTGGGGGCCTGTTTTTTTTTTTTTTTGTTATTTGGCTCCTAGCTGGGTGTGTGGGGCTGTGGGTGTGGATGTTACCAGACAGAGCCCACCCCAGGCTCCCACTGTCCTCTCTTCCTCCCTCCCTTCCCTTACGCCCCCTTCCTCTCAGAGATTTAGTGAGCACCTACTACACCCTGGCACTTGAACACAGCAGACCTGGCCTCTGCCCAGGTGGTGTTTGTGCCCTAGCCGGGAAGACAGGCAAGAACATCAGATGGTGATGACTTCTCCAAAAGAGTAATGCAGGCTGAAGGGACAGGAGTGACGATGGGGTGGTGACATTGTGGCTGGGCCCGGGGAGGTGGAGGAGCCAGCTCTGCAGAGCCCTGGAGGTGAGAATTCCAGGAGAGGACTTGGACAGGTGCAGTGGCCAAGGGGGAGGAGAGCCAGGCCGGAAGTCCCCCAGCGACAGGAAGGGGACACCAGGGAGGGGCTTGCTGCAGGGGCAAGTTGGGAACGCAGACAGACCGTGGGCTTCACCCAGCGGGCGAGGAACGAGGGCTTTCAGTGTGGCCAGAAGTCCTTCCTGAGGCCCCAAGCTGGGGAGGCAGGAGACCCAAGTCAGGGTTTAGGAGGCCAGTCCTCCCCGGGGCTGGGGGAGGGACAGGGTGAGGGCCCCGGAGTTGGGGGGAGCAGTGGCTACAGACCCCCTGGTGCCTCGGGTGGGGTGGACAGAGCCGAGAGGAAGGCCTGATGCCCAGGCTGAGCCGAAGGACCAGCTGGCAGGTTGGACTGGACTGGGGCAAAGGCGGCAGATGTGACCTTGTCGGTCCCAATTTCGGTCCTTCTGCCTTCTGTGATGACTGGGAGTCGCTCCCTGTGGGCACGTGGACCGACGGTGACGCAGATCGCCCTCCTTCCTCCTCTGGAAATGAAGGGGTGTCGGATGCCTGAGCTGTCCCCTGTCTCTGTCACGGGTTTGTTAAGTGACGTGGGCTGAGGCAGAGAAGAGATCGTCTCGTTCCTCCACCAGGGGAACTGACCAGAGCCACTGGGAAATTGCCCAAGAACTGGGGCAGTGAGGAGCTCTCTGTCATTGTTAGATGTCTCTACCTTGGGACCCAGTGGTCCCACGAGGGGAGGGCTTTCTATAGACATCCATGAAAGCACAACTATGTCCGGAGGTGTCAAATGCGTCTGTTCCTCCTCTGGAGACACCCAACCTTTCCTTTAGTCTGGGGTTTGTCAAATCAACTATCACATGTTCACACTCTGAAATATCATGCAGCTGTGAAAAAGGACAAGCTCAACCTCTCTGTCACCCTGGTGGACTGTAGTTAATACATAAGGAAGTGAAAGAAGGTGAGTTGTAGTGCTGTGTGTATAGTACAACCCCCTTTTTGTAAGGAGAAAGGCACAGAGAAGGGATCCATGACAATTGTTAACATTGGTAACTTCACAAGGTGGGTGGCTGTGTGAGCCAAAGAAAGGAGCACAGAGATTATTTAATTTTATTTTGGGTGTCAGGGATTAACTCAGGGGCACTTAACCACTGAGCCATGGCCCCAGTCCTTTTTAATATTTTATGTGGAGACAGGGTTTTACTGAGTTGCTTAGGGACCTGCTAAATTGCTGAGGCTGGCTTTCAACTTGGGATCCTCCTGCCTCAGCCTCCCAAGCCCCTGGGGTTACAAGCAGGTGTGTGCCTCTGGGCCTGGCCCAGATGATTGATTGATAAATGATTTGTTGTTGAACATCGTACTATGAACATGTGCTACCTTCGTGATTAAAAAAAAATCAAATTCATGTTTCTAAAAATTCAAGGTGTCCCCAGATATGTTTGAGGCCCACAGAATCTTGTATCTGAATCTCAGTCACTGACCCCTCGTTAAGTATCTGAAAAAAATGTTGGATGAACTGAAAGAGGAAGGGTGGGGAGCAGGGTCCTATATCTTACCTCTTGGACGCTTTGAGGCCGCCGCCCTGTCTGGAGGTCGGGGCTGCAGGTCACCAGGTCCCACTGTCCAGCCGCGGGAGGCTTCGGCCTTGCCCCGCAGCATGGAGCTGAGTGACAGGTGCAGCTGACACTTTGGCTGCAATGAGAGCGCGAGCTGGTGAGTGGATCCTTGGGGTGCTGTCACCATGCTCGGCCCTGGCAGCTGAGGCAGGGGACAATGAAATCACTCTTAATGGAACACCCAAAGACTGGGACTTGGCGGCCCCCTAGGAATGAACCTCTTAGAAAGAGCGTCCCTTCTTCCAGTCATCGCGTCGCTCCTGAGTCTGACTTTGCCTCCGAGTGGGGCTGCAGGGTGGGATGGTGGCGGGTGTGGGGTGGGCGTGGCCGGCCGTCCTTCCCGCTCTGCCCCCTGGTCTCCTCCCTCCTGCTCCCGGGGTGGGCCCTAGAGCACCTGGGGGTTCCACGCTGGCTTGGCCTTTCCCGACCCCTTCTCCCTCCCTCCGAGTCAGGGACAGCCCCTGCTCCACTGCACGAGCTCATTTTCAGAGTCCCTTGTCTGCGCTTCTATCTCACAGGTGACAAGAGACCAGTGCCTTGTTCCTCGGGAGTGTTTAACAGGGGTCTCCTTGCACCATGCCTAACCAGATGGGCGGCTCTCAGGGGGAAACACCAGGTATTCTGGGAGACCAAGGACCAGATGACTTAGGGACAGGAACAGTCCCTGTTTATATAAGTGGCCAGTGCCCAAATCACAGCACGTGGAAAACAGAGAGATGCAGAGGAAATTAAATAACAACTCCCCCCCAATTCCTTCACTTAACATCACCACTAGCAATGTCCCCGCAGTCACATGCGTGCACATGCGCGCACATGCGCGCGCACACACTCTATGCACCCACATCTCTATGTAAAATAGTACACTTTGCATATTCTTTGGTGGCCCATCTTTTCCTGTAATAATACATCCTGCGTGCACTGCCATGGCTATAAATATTCATGCACATCGTTATTTCTCCCCCAATGGAAAAAACGTCAAACAGCAGAAAACATTAAAAAGAAAAAAGATGTCTGTCTGAATCCGTTTCCTGTTGCTGTCACTGATGCACAGACTGAGCCAGTTATAAAGAATGAAGGTCTGCCCAGCTTAGGCTGAGGGCTTGCACGTTCAAAACTGAGTGACTGCAGCTGATGAGGGACTTCATGCAGCTCCGTGGGATACTGGACCATCCTGAGGGCCCATCCTCATGACCTCATCTAACCTCCCCAAAGCCCCACTGGTCCCTCCTCTAAATGGGGATTACATTCCAACCTCACCACTTAAAATTAATTTCCGGGCTTTTCCCTACGCATCTGCGTGCAGGAATGTGCTCCCCACTGGACCTCGGCTTGCGCCGACCTCCCGCGTGCTCTGGGTACCTGGAGGACTGTCTGGCAGGCGGCAGGGGCTTGGGAAATATTGCCAGTGAGTGAAAAATATCAATGCGTGTTTAGTAGGGTTCCTGAGACACCTTTTTGACCCCAAAGCTTAGAAGACTCATGTGTTGTACACCATCTGCATTTTCCGCTTTTCTGGAAGAGACTGGAATTTGCCTTTGAAGAGGACGGTCCCTTGGTTCTGGGTGAGCGTTCAATGAGCAGAAAATGAGCAGACCAGCCACGGTTCCTGGTGGCGCCTGTGCATTCTGCAGAGAACCAGATGCAAACCGTGTTAGGGGCCTGCGCCCCTCGGGGTTAGAGGGGACTGTCCACACTGGCAGTGGGGCTGCCCCAGGCCTGGGCACACGCATTTGCTCTTGGGCAACCAGGTGTGTGTTCTTCTCATTCAAACCTGGGCCTGCTCACGTGGGAACGGAGGACAGGATGGTGGCGGTAGGGTCATGTAGACCTCACCTTCCCCTCCCCTGTGCTGGAGGAGAGAGGTAAGCTTGGCACTAAGGACCCTGGTCTTCAGCTGCTGTAATCTGGACCTGGAGGATCCTCCAAAGGACCCAGTCCCCAGCCTGTGGCATGACTGTCTACTGCCTTGAGGTCAACAGGCGTCCACCAAGTGCTTCTGCCCTTGTGTTCTCTCCTCCTGTAAGACTTATGTTTTCTTTTGGATCAAAGTGAAACCTTCATGTAACACCAACATGGTTATTGTGACTTAAGGTAGATCTTAAGTTAGGGAGCCACATGGTCAGAAGGAAGCCATTTTGAAATTAGGGAATCATGTGACCAGGTGGCGCCATTTTAAAATTCCCTGGCAAATTTCCAATCATGACTGTAGCCCTTCCCTTTTGCCCACCCTGATTTTAAATCATCTAATCATGTAGATTGTACCCCTGGGGTCTTCCTGGACTTTGTTAGGGAGACATATGTTGGCAGACGGCCCGCCCAGGTGTATTGCTCTCTGGATTCCCCTTGGGAGCACAGCCTTTTGCAGAAGTACCTTGGCCTTGCCTCGCTGACCCACTGCTGAGCACGTGGTTGATGTCTTGTGGCGCCTCGTTATTTCTAACACTGCTGGCCCAACGCAACGGGGCCAAGTAACCTCGGACTGAAACCTCTGAAAACATGAGTCAAAATACACTTTTCATCTTTTAAATACCTCAGGTATTTTGTCACAGTAGCAAGAGACTGAGGGACACACCAATGTGGGTCTCCCTTCCAGTGGTGACATACTGGACTCAGTGAGCATACTTGGAAATGTCGTCTGGCTGGGCGGTTGTCTCATTTGGGGTCACTGAGTGATGATGGGATGTCCCCTGGAGGGAGCACAGCCTGTGGTTCTCAGGTGGAGCGTGTGGTCTCCTGGATGGGAAGTCTTCTTTGCTGTCTCTCTCGGCCTGGAGGAGTGGAGACCCCTGAGGTGTCTTCAGAGTTGGGTGAGAAGCCCCTTGCTCTTGCAGGAGTGTCAGGCAGGAACTTCTGAGAGAAGAGCTTTGGTGTTGGGTCTCAGCAGTCTCCCTCAGCAGTGGTTTTGGTTGTATGAAATACCTCTCCTTTTACCCTGCTGTGTTGTAGTTCCTCACAGGCTGAGGATCTGTCGACATTTTAAATGCAAATACCAGAAGATCCAGCAATACTACTTGTAGGAATATCATCACAGAAATGTTAGCATAGCCGGGCATGGTGGCACACACCTGCAATTCCAGCGACTTTGGAGACTCTGACAGGAGATTGCAAGTTCAAGGCCAGGCTTAGCAACTTTGCAAGGCCCTAAGCAATTTAGACCCACCTCAAAATTAAAAATAAAAAGGGATGGGGATGTGGCTCAGTGGTTAAGCATCCTTAGGTTCGATCCCCAGTACCTCTCCCCCAAATATACGTGTGATGGACACAGAAATCTGTATTGACATTCTTTGCAGCATTGTAATAGCATAAACTGGAAATAAGCTCTGTGTCCTTCAACTGGGGATTATTAGATTACCTGGGCACCTGTGCTACAGAGTAAGGCAGATCTATATACACTGATGTGGACACTTCTCTGACATATACTGTCGGGGGAAATAGATATAGAATGATGTTATTCATGCAAGTAAAAAACATAAAAATGTGTTTCTATGTGTGTGTAAACGAACATAAAACTGTGTAGGTGTGCCCTTTGACATAATAACTGGGGCTCTTTCTAAAGACGGCAGCGGAATTATGTGAATGGAGTCTTTGTGAGTATTAATGATGGTGATTAAAATAATAGGTGCATTTCCCCAGGGCTTGCTGTGGGCCAGGTACAGTTGAAGGGTTTTACTTGAATTAACTCGTTCAATTCTAGTAGTGACCCTCGGGTTATCAATCTCATTTTACAGATGAGGAATCAAAGGCGCACCTCCAGGGGGCGCTCTCTCCCAGGTTTGCAATAGGAATGGTGGCCCTGGAACTGCGCAGGCGCAGGCGGAGGGGCTACCGAGGGAAGGCAAAAGTGCCCCATTTAACGAAGAGGTGAACGCCAGCTTCAAGATTCAAACCACTGTCCAGAATTACCTCCAGGCGCCCCTGTCTAAAGCCTGCTTTTACACTGGAATTATTTTCATGCATTATGTGTGGGAGATAAACCAGCAAAGCGACAACAGGCTGGGCTCACTCGGAGCTTTGTGAAAGCCCTGGGGTGCATTTGGGGGCTGCACCCTGCCTCTTGGGCTGGGCGTGGGAGCCAGCAGGATGTCAAGGTGCAAGGGTCCCGTGGGCACCGTGCTTGGGCTCTGGGGATGATCCCTGGGGAGCTCTCGCGAACAGCTGGAGCTAATTCCCAGCAATTAGGCTGTTGTGGATTTGTTCTTTAATAATTTGGGAACAAAAAAAGAAGTTCTTTAAGTTGTAAAAGACATCTATTAAATACTCACAGGTCCCTGAGGCCCAGGGTGAGAGGGTTGCTATAATAATGCTATAGAGAAAACCACAGCGAAAATCACTCTCCAGGGCACTGTGTAGGCTAAGAGCCTTCGCTTTCTGGGCCCTGCCTACTGGGCAGCCTTTGAAACAAGATAAGGTGGCTACTGTTTGCACTGGGGACATCCTGTGGGTGGCTTATAATTTGCATCTCGAATCCCCTAGGGGGCATCAGTGTCACTGTGTAAACACTGCCACAGGACCAGCTCTGGCCCGCCCTGGCTGTCAGACTTGACCGTGTGTCTCATTTACTGAGGGAGCTTGTACACATGTAGATTTGGGGTTCACTGCTGCACAAACGGTTACCCCCAAACTTAGCAGCTTAAAACAACAACATACGCAGTGTTTAAGTCAGGAATTAGGGAAGGTCCTAGTTGGTTGGTTCTGGTTTATGGCCTCTCAGGACCATGTGGTTAAGATGCTGGTCAGTGCTCCCCAAGGTGGCTGTCTCACGGGGCAGTCCCTTTGTGTTGGCTGACGGCAGAATTCAGTTCCTGAGTATGTGAAATTTCCCATAAGTTTGCTTGGGTGTTCTTACAACAGGGCAGCTGACCTGCTCCAGAATGGGTGATCTAGGAGAGGGAAAACCAGGAGCTATGGTTTCTTTTAGGGCCTGGTCTCAAAAGTTACTTTGGCACGACTGCAACCTCCTGCTGGTTACAAAGATGGGCCCTGTTCAAGGTGGAAGGGGCCTCTACCCAAGGGCCTCTACCCACAGGGGATCCCTGGAGGCATCTGGGAAGCCAGCCCCACAGCTTGGGAGTTACTGGTCCCCCAGGAGTGGGCGGAGCTCCAGAGACCCTCTGATAACAAGTGCCCAGGTGATTCTGTTGAGGGTGCCCGAGCACCACATTTCTGAAGGCACCAACGTTTTGATCCTTACCTCCATCTTTGAAGGTCTTTGCAGGATTTCCTCGGGGAAGGGGAGGCCAAGGTTAAGGCTGCTGGTATTTGCTACCACACTGCTCTTCACAGAGGGGCCGCAGTGCCCACGCTGCATGAGGAGCCTGGGAAGACCCTTCAGCCACCCCACAGGACGGTCATTTCTTCTGCCACTCCTGTTTGCTTAATTTTAGGGTGTCAACTGAACAGGACGGGGTGGCCAGGATAAGGGGGACACATATAGCTCACACTTCTTTCCTAACATCAACCAGACCCCAAGGTTGGTGGTGGTGGTGGTAGAGCCGACAGGGAGGAGCATCCACCCGGACTCACTGGCTCTGTCCTCTGTGCCCCTTCAAGGTCAGCTTGTCCCCGAGGTGGGCGAAGAGGTGGGAGATGCTCCTTTGATTCCTCTCTCTGTAGCAGAGTTTGGACCCTCCTGGAAACCACCCCTGGCCTGTAGGAAAAGCGCGGGGCAGAACTGCTCAGTGGTTAAAGAGATCCCCCCACCCTTTTTGGAGTCAGAGTAAGAGATTGGACCTCGGCTCCTCCCTGCTGGATTGTGACAACTGGAGGGTCACTTGACCCTTCTGAGCCTCAGTTTCTTGGTCTACCAAAGGGAGGTGATTGTGACAATAAGTATATTTAACTTCGAATAAAAGAGTCGAGAACCCAAACAATCATGTTTGAGGTCATTTTGCGAATCTGATGATGGCTGAGGGTTGCAGGCGCCACCAGAATACCCTCCCTTCCTCTAGCAGCGTCACTCGGATTTACTGGGGGACCCTGGCTCACCCTCCCCGAGGCCACGCGGATCCAGCGAGCCCTATTCCTGGCGCCCTGGAGAGGCAACGTTAGCTCCAGCCAATCGGAGAGCTCATTGCTCTTCCCGGCCACAGTGATTGGTTCCGGGGAGGCGCAGGAACTCAGCTCGTCCAATCAGGGCGAACTCCAGGACTTTAAGAGACAGCCTGAAAAGGAAGATTCTTTTTTTTTTTTTTCTGTTGTCAGTCATTTTATCAAATGGGGGAAATGCCCACCTACCTGAGAGTGAAGCCAAATTGAAACAAGGAAGGAAGGAAGGAAGGAAGGAAGGAAGGAAGGGAGGGAGGGAGGGAGGGAGGAGT
>NW_026000130.1:4541338-4544408 GCF_001458135.2 Marmota marmota marmota | reverse complement strand
CTGTTAAGCCTAGCTCCCACCGGTTGAGTGTTTACTGGTGCCAGGTCCTGTGCCATCGATTGTGACTTCCGGTGTGTCTTTAATGTCAAAGCAACCCCATGATATTAGACATTTTAACACTTGATAGCTAAGGAAATGGAGTCACAGGGAGCATGGTAGCCTGTAGGGCTGGTGACCCTGCAAACGCTCACCTGTTCCCCAAGGGAGCAGCCCGGGGCTCCCGCGGGTCACCAGACCTGCGCCACCAGAACCCCCGGGGGCCTGGTTACTCCACGGCGGGGGCGGGACGCACCGGGAGGGGCCTTGTGCCTCCAGAGGCGGGCTCTGCGGTCGGTCACTGTTCTCAACAGGGCAGAGGTGGCAGAGGGACAGCAGCCTTTGATGAGTGCCGTGGCCGTGGAAATACGCCTGCCACCTGCAGGTCTGCGACATTTCTGTAATGGCCCTGCTGGTGGTTTCAGCGAATTTCAGCTTGGTGACTTTCATCTGGTTTAAGCCAGTCATGTTCATGCCTCTGGACACAGGGCCTCCTGCATCTCTTCAACCTGTGGCCCTGAAGCAGCTTCAGAGATATACAGAGACCAGGGAGGGTGACAATATCCCCGTAAACTTTACTTACAAACCCAGGCAGAGGGTTGGATTTGGCGGGCCAGCTGCTGACCCCGCTTCAGCACCCAGTGTCTCCCACCGTCTTTCCTTTGGGTGCCTGATTTTCATTTCACAGACCCCACGTGTCCCCTGTGCTCCTGGGAGACTGACTCCACCCCAGCCAGGGGTGTGTGTGTGTGTGTGTGTGTGTGTGTGTGTGTGTGAAGTTCATCTGGCTTAAACCAATCATTTCCATTTCTCTGGACACAGTGATTGGTTGAGAATTGGGCGTGTGACCTGAATCAGCCAATAGGAATGAATGTCAGGACTTTTTTTTTTTTAATAGAATTCCCTGGAGGTGCCTTTACTTATTTGTTTTCTTTTTCTTTTCTTGCAAGTACTTGCAAGTACTCTACCACCAGTGCCACACTCCCAGCTCCAGGATTCTTTCCTGTGATGTTGGGAAGAAGCTGCCCTTATTTGTGGATTGTGTGGGTTTCAAATGCGAAGGCTGGAACTGCCGCAGCTCTTTTGCCACCATGAGTGAGCTGCCTCTGGATGAAGTCATCTACAGTGAGGAAGTAAAAGGTGAATTAGGAGTGAAGAGTGAACCCTGAGATTTTTGCAATTAAATTACTTTTTAAAAAAAATGCAATTAAGATGAGTTCTATGTAGCAGTATGGATCTTAATAGACTTTCATGAGACAAAACAATTTGCTTTACAAATACCTAATGAATAGCCATAACACCTCTCTGCAGAAGGCCTTCAAATCTGTTCTTAGCAAGTGTTGAAATAAGACATGAAAAAATTAATGGTGGCAAAACCTTGGTTTCCCTTCTCAGGAGCCACCCTTTCCCCACGGAGATCATGTGGATTACATAGAAATGATTCCACACCCGAGCTTTCAGGGTGAGCATGTAATTTACGCAGGTTTAGCTCCTAGGTGAAGGGGTTCCTAAAGCAAGCTCTTCAGCCTATCTTTTCCGGCTAAAGCTGGTTTAACTTAGGTTTTACCTACATGTGAAAGAGACTCCGTTCAAGTAGGGGCAGAGAGGAGAACACAGGAGATGGAGGAATTTTTGATGACGTAAAATTCCTGGATCTTGCTGTTCCTGAAACCCAGCCAAGTCTTGACTTCAGTAAACTGCAGGGGCAATCCCAACAGCGAATATGAAAGCTTGTGATAAATTCCACCTTTTGCTAATTATCTCACTGGCAACCAAGAACGTCTTAAAGAACACAGTAGTCATTGCAAAAATAGCCAGGATGGGAGAGAATGTGCCCAGGGCCACAAAACTGAAATCAAGGTTTACCAAGAGACAATAAGTGGATCGTGGAAGGCTGTGACCTTGTCGTGTGTAAATGTGCCCAGACCCTCTCTGTATGTAGGGCACCCTAGACAGAAAAGGCACAATTTCAAGGAGAGGCCTTGAAGAACTGGATGTTCAGACGGTGCAGGTTTGGAGAGGGCAGACAAGACTAAGCAAAGCATGGGTGTGAGTAGTGAAGATCAGGACCTAACTCTGCCTTTTAAAGTACTGGAAGGAGAGGGTTTTCAATTGATAAACCATAGTCCTCATTTATCTCTGCATATTTCTTCTTAAGACCCTCCCCCCCTTTCTTCCAACAGAATACAAACTGCAAGTCTTACTTCCCCTCTTCCCAGAGTTGTCCTCTCTTTAAGAGTTTGGAGTGCATCCTTGCAGATATTTTTCTGAGCATTTGGACAGGTGTTAGATATATGTACCTATATGTAGTTTTGCATTTCTTTTTTTTTGGGGGGGATATCAGGGATTGAACCCAGGGGTGCTTAGCCAGGGAGCCATGTCTCCAGCCCTTTTTATATTTTATTTAGAGACGGAGTCTTGCTGAGTTCCTCAGGGCCTTGCTAAGTTGCTGAGGCTGGCTTTGAACTGGCGATCCTCCTGCCTCAGCCTCCTGAGCTGGTGGGATGACAGGCGTGCGCCACCACACCTGGCTAGTTTTGTACATCTTTTCTCTTTGATAACACTTATATTATAAGTAGGCCTCCTGCACACCAAGGGATCTACCCCATTTTTAAAAGAGATCCTTAGTGTCCTCTTATACTATTGTGCACCCCCCTGTTGATGGACATTGGACAGTTTTGAGCTTACTTTTCCGTGTGGGTCTCTGCACAGTCTTGTTCAGGTGGATTTGAGAGGCCTATTTCTGTAGAAGAGTCGCATCTTCGGAGCAGGGTTGGGAGAAGAGAGGACAATGCAGTTTGGAAGTGAGGCTGAGCCAGTTTGGAAGTGAGGCGGAGCCTGCTGAGGTCCTGGGGAAGGGGCCAGGGCCAGCTTCCTGTGCCGTCTGCCTCATCAAGGAAGGGCAATTTGGTTTCCCTAATCTGATTGGCAAAAAGAGGCCCTTTTGTTGTTTTTACTTGAATTTCCTGGAGTTTTTCAAACTCTCAAACAACTTCCTTTGTCTTGATGTCCGGAGACCCGCCCCCCCCCCCCC
>NW_026000130.1:4530315-4541324 GCF_001458135.2 Marmota marmota marmota | reverse complement strand
CTCTCCATTCCAGGAGTGGGGTGGGGGGAGGGAGGCCTCGGGCTTTGTTCCCCGAGGGCTTAATTAGGAGGGCTTAATTAGCTGGCCTCCTCGGGGAAGAGGATCAGGAGGACTGGAGGCTGTGATCCGTTTGGGAGCTGGAGCTCCGAGAGGCCTTTCATCTGAGGTCTCCCCGGGGCCTCAGCTGCCTGGGATTGGCCGAGAGAATGGGGTGGCGCCTCCAGGGCCTGGGGAGGGCTTCTGGGGACCCCAGGGGGGCTCCAACGGATGGTGATTGGTAGGGTTAGGACGTGAGGTGTCCCCCAAAGGCTCAGGTGTGAGACAGGCGAAAAGGTTCAGAGGAGAAGTGACTGGCTGTGGGAGTCTCCCCCCCCCCCCCAGTCAGTGATTCATCCCCTGGTGGGGTCACTGGTGGGCATTGGGGTGTGACTTGGGGTCTGGATTGGCATCTGGTGACTGGAGTCCCTGCAGCTTCCTGATCACCCTGTGAGCTGCTTCCCTCCCTGAGGTCCTGCCTCACCCTCGGGCCTCTGAAACCCTGAGCCCTCAGATGGAGTCCTCCTCCTTCACAGTTCCGTGGGGTCATTTAGTCGCAGAAGTGAATTAGCCGACCAGAACAGTGGTTTTGACCTCAAGGCCAAGGACTGGGCGCAGCAGGATCAGGACAGTGGGCAGGTGTTAGAGCGGGGCTGGTGGCTAAGGGGGCAGGCGCGGTGGAGTAAGGAATGATGGGAACACAATGCCCTCGTGCCAGGCACGGTCAGAAGCCCCAAGTCCCTGGTCTCGTTTGGTCACCCCGTCAACTCTGTGAAGGTCCTAGCCCTGTCCCCTTGACAACCGGGAAAATCAAGGCCGAGGAGTTTAAGGGCTCTGATGAAGGCCCTCCCTCCTTGGCCTTTTCCTGTCGGGTGTTGGCATGAGTTGGCTGGACGAGCCCAGACCACTGACCAGTGTGAGAACGGGGGATCTCAGGGGTCCCTTTCCAACCCACAGCGTTTAGCTTTCAGTGTAAAATGACCTGGGGTGTGAGGAGGGATGGGGGAGGACAGACGGAAAGTTCCAAGCACCAAGCAGTTAACCCCCAGGAGTAGAAACCCACAGCCCCTTGGCAGACAGGGAAGGAAGGGGCTGACCCGAGCACAGGGGTCACTGCGTGCATGACCAGAGGCGCCCGATCCTGGGGGACTTTCCATCCCCAAGACAACACAGGGAGGTGGGGACAATACAGGGACCTTCTTTAAATAACCCAAGAGGAGAGCGTGAACCTAGGTAAAGTGCACCCCATGACACCCAGCCAGTGAGGAGCCACGGAGGGTTCTGACCCTAGGGGGTAAGACACCGGCTGTACCCAACTGGGGGTCCCTGCACCCCAGGCCCCCGATATTGCAAGGCCGTCTTCCATGGGTCTCTCTGTTCAGCCTCTGGGCTTAGCCAGGGGAGAAAATGTCTCACACTGGCCAGGCCAGCGTTCCTCCCAGGCTGGAAGGCTGATGAAACTTCCACATCGAGTGACCGTTGTTTTTATGGTGGAATTTACCGTGTCCACTGCAGGAAAATTAGAAAACAGACAGGGCCCAGGAGGGCTCTTGAAAGAATCCTGAATGAGCCGCCTGACTTCGTGCATCAACGTGCCTGAGCCACGGGCTGCCCAGATATTTGGTCAAGCATGATTCTGGGTGAGTCGGGAGGGGATTTCTGGGTGAGACTGACATCCAGAAACAAAGCAGATCTGCAGACTGACAGAAGGACCTCACCCCTACCCCACCCCGCGGGGGGCCTCATCAGTCACTGGGGACAAGTTGGACAGGAAGGTCCAGTTGGTGGAGATTCCTGCTTCTGCTCACCTGAGCAGGAACCTCCGCCTCCTGCCTTCAGCTAGAGCTTTCGCTACAAACTCCCCTGGGTCCCCAGCTGTCTGGCTACAGATCTGGGGACTTCTCAGTCTCCACAGTGGAACGATTCCTTATAATCTTTCTTTTTCTCCATACATATATAATAAATTCTGCTCTCCAAAGATCTAATTTTTTTTTTTGCTATAGAGTGTTTCAGACTAATGCATTCCTCCCCTGCCCACACACTTTGTTTTCACTTAAAAACACATAACAAATATATTTAAATAATTAACATTCTTTTCAGTTCGCCAGGAACGACTCCCTTTGCAGGTTTAAATCGTATTTTGGGTGAGTCTTCCGCTCTTGGGTGTGGGATGAGAGAGGAAGGACCAGGGCTCGGTTTACAGTCAAGCCAGATGAAAAGTATTTTGAAGAGCAAGGCCTCCAAAATTAGCTAATTAAATTTCTGATAAGGGTTCCCAAGCAAGACCCCCTTGGTCCCAGAAATCTGCAAGAGTATATATTTAACTCCCTGAACCATGAACTTGATTCTGGGTAGATAGGAGAGGGTTCTCGGGGAGGGGACCTGGGACACCATCAGGTACGTGGTTTAGGAAGGATCTCTTGGGCTGAGGGAGGCAGGTGGGGTGACCAATTAGGAGGTGCTTATAGGGGTACAGGAAAGAGATGGCGTGGCAGGCGCCTGTCATCCCAGCGGCTTGGGAGGCTGAGGTAGGAGGATTGGGAGTTCAAAGCCAGCCTCAGCAACCGAGTGAGGCCCTAAGCAACTCAGTGAGACCCTGTCTCTAAATAAAATATAAAAAAGAGCTGGGGACGGGGCTCAGGGGTTGAGTGCCCTGAGTTCAATCTCTGGCACCAAAAAGAAAGAAAGAGAGAGAAGGTGTTTGATGCTCAGCTAATGGAGATGAGAGGAGGGAGGGAGGCCTGTGAGGTGGGGGCTCGGGCAGGGCCTGGGTGCATCTGAAGGGGAGGAGGAGAGGGTGAGGAGGCAGGGAGAGATGCCATTCAGCTCCGCGGCTGGACAGAGGAGCCATCTTCTGAGCCATCTTCAGGGAGGGAGAGCCTGGTGGCTGCCAGGAGTGTGCACGCAGATCTGCAGCGGAAGTTTTCAGAGGTTGAGTTCAAGGCACCCTTGATACACCCAGATGTCCAGGTGCTGCCACTAACACTCCCTCCCTGCCTGGTGGGCAGTTTACCGTAGGCCTCCAACCAGGGAGCCAATCTGGAGGTGGAGGGTGGGAACCGACTCAACTCCATTTTGGAAATGCAAGTTTTTTTTTTTTTTAATACCGGGGATTGAACCCAGAGGCACTCTATCCCTGAGCCCTATCCCTAGTCCTTGTTTATATTTTATTTAGAGACAGGGTCTCCCTGAGTTGCTTAGGGCCTCGCTTTTTCAGAGGCTGGCTCTGAACTCGCGATCCTCCTGCCTCAGCCTCCCAAGCCGCTGGGATGACAGGTGTGCACCTCGGAGCCCGGTGGAAATGCAACATTTATTCAACTGTTGCAGACATGGCTGAGAATGGTCAGGCCAAGGAGCCGTGCAGAGGAACAGAGAGGAAGATGTTCTGTTCCTCATCCCCGTTCTTCAAAGGCGCTGGGCAAGCAGCCACGGGGTTCACTGCAGTCCCTCAAGCGAGGTCCGCGTTTATCGAGTCCCTGGGGGTACAGGTTGGGCTTCATGGTGGAGGCCGGATTCTGCCTCCCTGGAAAAGGCTCAGAAGTCCTCTCTAGGGGGTCTGGAGTGGGGAGACCTTGTGTTTGAATCAAGGCCAAGAGGAAATTCATCAGGACAAGCCATCCAAGGGGAGTGACATCCTCACGCTAAGCAGGCGCTGCACAGAGCCATTCGGGTTAAGTAGAAATATCTGTTTCCTCTGTCTGCTCCAGCCCTTCCCGGGGCTGCTGTTTGTCTCTTTAAAGGTAAAGAGAGGTCGAACAGGAGCCTCGTGAGCCAGGCAGGCTCCTCTTGGAGGGTTCAATCTGGCCGTATTGATTTATAAGGTCTCTTTAATCACTGAATTCTTCTTGGTGGCAGCGGGTTCGCCCGAGTACGTGACAACCAGGCTCTATTGATCCCAGGTACTTAGTAGGGGGCATCTGTGTGTCTGCTGGAGATTGATGGAGTCGCAAATCATGGAGCTTCCCATGCCACATTTATTAAATGAGACCCGGGACCCATTAACACAGGAGCCGGTTGGCGGTGGGAGAGGGGGCGGGTGGGGGCCTGCGGAAAAATAGGAACTGCAGCGGTTGCCATGAGCATAATATATGAAGCAATTTGAATCCAAGGGAAGGCAATTTGGGATCTTATTAAATTCTCTTCTCTCCTTTTATTGTGTGGGCACGGTTGGGTGGCTTCTGGGGAGCCATCGATCAAGACACAGGTGTGTGGGGGAGCAGGGGACTGCAGAGACACCCTTTCCCAGATTCAAATGGGATCATCAGCCAGTGTTTATCACCTGGCTCAAAGCAGGATCTCCATAAAAAGGAATGAAATTCATGAATGAAGGAAGGAATGGGTTGGGGGGTACCGTTCGGCATCACCTGTGGACAGACCGCAGATGAAAGACCTCATTAAGCATCGTGTTAGCTTCCTCGGGGCTGTCCTAACAACTGCCACCAACTAGGTGTCTTAAAACAAGGTCCAAGCTGGGTGCGGTGGTGCCTGCCTGTCATCCCACAGGCTCGGGAGGCTGAGGCAGGAGGATCGTGAGTTCAAAGCCAGCCTCCTCAAAAGTGAGGCCCTAAGCAACTCAGTGAGACCCTGTCTCTAAATAAAATATCAACAAGGACTAGGGATGTGGCTCGGTGGTTAAGTGTCCCTGGGTTTAATTCCTGGTTCCAAAAAACAAAGCCCAAGATCCATTCTCTCATTGTTCTGGAGGCCAGAAAACCAAAATCAAGGTTTTCATGGGCCACAACCCCCCCACAAAAGAATCCGACCTTGATTCTTCCAGCGTCTGTGGCCACAGGCATTCTTCTTGTACCAACACAGCTCCAGTTTGCCTCTTTGTCTTCACATAGCAGTCATTCCCGTGTGTGTGGGTGTCTCTAAGTCTTCCCTTCCTTGTAAGGAGACCAGTGGCTGGATTTAGGGCCCACTGCCATCTGGTGTGACCTCATCTTAACTTGGTAACAACATCTCCAATGACCCTGTTTCCAAAGAAGGTCCTCCTCACGGGTTCTAGGGGGACACGTGTTTTGAGGGGACACTGTTCAAATCAGTGCGGGCACTGTGAGTTATTGTACGCAATAACTCCCCTCATGGTGACAAGATGGTTGCTGCAGGTCCAAGATCACATCCTCATTAGGTAGTGTTCAGAATAAGGAAGGGAAGATAGGCAGAGAGAGAGAGAAAAAAAAAAAAGAAAAAAACTCACTTTCTGAAAACCTCTCAGCAGATGATTTTCTTTTTGTCACATTGGTCATAGCTGGATTATAAGCCACCGGGAGAGTCACTGGCTGCTTACTAGTCACTGAAGAAGAGACTCGGTGGGCCACGACTGGTTTAGACAGGCCTCCGTTAACCCTCCAGAACTGGACAGGGGTGTTCACGAGGGCAGCATCAGAGCTATGGGTGAGGAGGAGGGAGGTGGAAGGGTCCTGGGTGGGCAACCGTAGAGTGTCCAAGGAGACCTGACGGGCTCACTGCCGTGACATTGCCAGTCCTTGACGTTCACTTGAGCTGCATGAGCGCACTTATGCTCTGACGCTCTGCGGCTGCGCGGTTCTCTCCATTCCACGGTGGACAGTGGTTCTCAGCCAGGTGCTGTGGCCAGGGAGCGCTGCGGCTGGAACCCCCCTCCCGCCCCACTGTTGCCTGGCAACGATGGTCCTCTGACCCGTGGTCAAGGACACTGTGCCTTTGCCTTCCTTTCTGCTTCTCTGTGGGAGACTATTTATTTTCTCCCTCGGATAAGACTCTGTTTCCAGAGGATTATTGATGCCCTGAGGCCCCTGGAGATGGACAGTCCACCCGGGAGACTTGGCCCAGGGACACAGGGACCATGGGAGGGCCAGCGGCCACAGGACTTCGGGGCAGAAGCATTGCCCTCTCTCTGGCTGTGCCAGGTACCAGGAAGGGGTCCCGGGATAGAGGACTTTGCCTCGGGTGACCAAAGTGAGTTCCTGGCACCCGCTGGCCACAGCAGGGTCCTTTGTGCTTCCTGCCCCACTGGCCGCAGGGTGGGAGGAGGACAGAGGTGCCAGGCGGCGTGGACTTGGGCGGCCTAGGTTTGAATCCTGCCTCTGTCACATAGAAGCCAGTGGTTTAAGTCCCTTGGTCCCCAGTCTGCTCATTGCTAGACCAGGGCTGAGACGTGGTCGCTGTTGCCAGGGCTGCCTCCTCCCCCTGCCACCTGCCCTCCGTAGGGGGACAGCTGTGTCCCTCAATTCCCTCACCTGTAAGGAGGAAAAGTAATTAACTGAGACCTCGTCTGTCGAACACCCCACGTCACGGGTCCTTCGTAAAGGGTGACCATGACCAGTAGTGTGACGTCCCCCGGTCTGATGTCCATTTAGGCGTTGAATAAGGATTCGTCTGGCGCCTGCTGGAAGCCACGCCCGGCGCGCATGGTCCTGGGGGTTGGGCCATGACCCCGGCAGGTGCCAGCTGGTGGCTGAGACGCTTGCCTGGGACTGGGGGGTCAACATGGGGACAAGGCCCTTCACGTGGCTCTTTCCCATGGGCACCGGTGGGGTCAGTTGCTGGGCAGGAGGTGAGGGTTGGGGAGGGCGAAGGGTCGGGAATCATGATTCTGTCAGAAAGAAGCGGGGGCCAGCCAGTGCCCGGGGGCCTGGACGTGGCACGGTTGTGGCCGCAAGGAGCAGCGGCTCTCTGAAGCCCCGAGAATGTTCGAATGCGTCCACTTCAGCGGGCCAGAGAGGCCAGGCCTGCACGTCTGAGAACCCAGCTCTGTGGGGCCAGGAAAGTGTCCCAGAAGCAAGGACCCGCCAGAGCCACCTGACCTGCTGACGTGACTGATGACGCGGAGGCCAGGCGGGAGGATGCGGTGGAGATTCTGGAACAACCAAGCTCTGACCTTGTGTGCGGTTCATTTCAGCTCCGCGTGGCCAGGAGTGTGGGCTCCGGAGCCCGAGTGCTTGGATTTGACTCCTGCTCCTCCCCTCGGCGGCTGTTCAACCTCAGGAGAGCCACTGTGCCTTTCCGTGCCTCGGTTTCCTTATCTGGAAAATGGGCCTAAAGTTGCACCTGTCTTGTGGGGCTAAGGAGCTCACCCAAGGTCACCCATCTTCGGGGGTCAGCCCTGGAGCAGGCTCCAGCCTGCGCAGGCCAGTCAATGATGGCACCGTGTCCCCAAGCAGGGCCCCACAGGCAACGTAGGCTTTGGGTGTCTCTGTGGGTGTGTGGCCCATGAAGTCTTAGAGCAGGTCTGAGAAACAGAGGAGAAGGTCACGTGGAGTTGGGAGACTTGAAGGGACACGTGGGTAGCAAGGGACAGGGCGTGTCCAAGGCCCAAGGCTGGGCCAGGGCTGCATGGAGGTAGTGATGGCCCAGGGTCCCGTGCAGCTGTGCGTTGAGCACTTACTAGGTGCTGAGCACCTTTCTAAGACTTAGTGGAATCCCCCGCCGAGTCTATCAGAAAGGCGGCTCGTTGAGTTACAGGGCCCCGGCCACCCAGTCGGTCCATGGGGGCCAGCATGCACGGTCACCTCATCTTGATTCCTTGGTGCCAGGTGGGAAGAACTCTTGCCCTGAGCTGGGGTGACTGGCCCCAGGGGACATTAGGAAGCTCCAAGGTAACTTTTCCTAAAATTGTCGCTCTCCCTGGCCGCTGGCCCTGGGCCCCCCACCGCGGGCCTACAGTTTTCCTTTCTCCCCTCGACCAGCCGTGACTCAGGTGACTAGCTGGCTTCCTTGGCCTGCACCCAGGGAAACTTTGAGGAACTAGCAGGAGGCTGGGGGGTCTACCGAGGAGCAGCTCACGGAGCATCAGAAGAGCTCCGTCGAATATGCCGGGCGTGGTGGCACACACCTGTAATTCCAGTGACTCGGAGGCTGAGAAAGGAGGATCGTGAGTTCGAGGCCAGCCTCAGCAACTTAGCGAGACCCTAAGCAAAATAAAATAAATAAATAAATAAATAAAGAGGCCCGGGGTTGTGGCTCCGTGGGTAAGCCCCCCAGGGTTCAGTCCCTGGTGTACCCTTCCCCAAGCCCCTTGGGAAGGCTCATTTGACCTTGCCCACCTTCCTGGTTCCCCTTGAGGTTGTTAATCAAACCTGCCTTCGGCCAATCGCCTCACCCAGAGCCTGCCCTTTGGTCCCAGGAAATGCCACCTGGGGGCAACCAAGGCTGTGCTACGGCTTTGGGGGAAGAAGGCGGGGCACTCCGGGGAGGACGGACTGTGGGACAGCAACCAGTTCCCCTGCGCCCCTCCTGACAAGGGACTGCAGGGAGGTGAATCGGCGTCACCGTCACTGAGTGCCAGGCCAGGCCTGGCCTAGAGCTCTGTCTGGGGACCGAGGGGGTCCAGGTCACGGGACTGCTGGGGAGCGCTGGGAGGCCCTGTCACACAGCCTGCCCTTCACCTCCAGGTGTCTGGGTCAGCGCAGGCCTGAGCTCCTGCCCTACCCCTGCCCTGGGGGTGGGGGAGAGGGAGGCGGGGCTCAGGGCTGACCTCAGTCCAGGGGCATCAGACTCTGTGTCTTTCCAGCCATGTCGTTGGGGACGGGGACATTTCCTGAGCCTCAGGGTCCTCTTTTATACACGTGACAAGAATGCAAGTCTGGACCCTCTCAGTTTTTGTTGAGGCTCAGGTAAGGCAATACTTGTAAAAAGAGCCTTTTTTACAAATCTGTCTTCCATCTCGGTTTTTCCGCGCACATTGTAAGGGACGTGTGGATGATTGACAGGTGATTAATGGCTCATACTGAAGATGTCCGGCTTCGAGAATTCGGACGCACACCCATGAGTTCACCCATGACCCTTGTACCCCTTTGCATCTCCCCTGTCCCTGGTCCTTCCTCTTTCTGAGGAGCCACTGATTTGCTTTTGGCCACTAGTTTGCATTTTTAAGAATTTGACCTCAATGGAGTAATTCCACGAGTGCGGTGTGGGTCTGCTCCGTGACAGTGCGTCCTCACCTCGAGCTTCCCCCACGCCGGTGTGTCTGATGACATCACCTTAGGTTGGGTGACAGCAGTCTCACCTGGGAGTGGATGACTGACCCTGAGGAATAAAGCCTGGGTCCCTTGCTGCAGGTGGTGGCCTCGGGATGCAGCTCACACTCCAGAGCTCTGTTACAGGGGGGATCTAGAATGTTCCCCAGAGGCTCATGGGTTGAAGGCTTGATCCCCAGCTGGGTTCTGCTGGGAGGTGGTGGGGACATTAGGAGATGGGGCCTCATTAGGGAGGGTGGGTCACTGGGGTCGTGTCCTGGAGGGGTGTACCTTGTCTCAGCCCCCCCCCCTTCCCCTCTCTCCTCTCTGGCCACCGTGAGCTGAGTAGCTTTGCTCTGCTAGGCTCTTCGCCAAGATGTCCTCTCTCACCAGCAGCCCCGAGCCATGGAGCCCACTGATGGTGGACTGAAACCTTTGAAGCTAGGAGCCAAAATAAATCTTTCCTACTTGAAGGTTGTTTTTCTCAGGTGTTTTGTCACAGTCACGGGAAGCTGGCTAATGCAAGCTCCCTGTAGGATCAGGCTGGGGCTAGTCTCTAGCTGAGACCTTATCCTCACTTAGATTTGACCTCTCCCTGCCCTGCCTCTGTTCTCTTATTTCTCCTACGAGTGTTCATAAAAAACCACTTATACAGGAATAGCACTAAATAGCATAAAAATGTGGGAACTGGCCTGGCACAGCGGCACATGTCTTTAATCCCAGCAGCTCAGGAGGCTGAGGCAGGAGGATCTCGAGTTCAAAGCCAGCCTCCACAACTTAGCAAGGCCCTCAGCCAGTCAGCGAGACCCTGTCTCTAAATAAAATATAAAAGGGGCTGGGGCTGGGGCTCAGTGGTCCAGTGCCCCTGGGTTCAATTCCCGGTACCAAAACAAACAAACAAACAAAAAGTGGGAATTGAGAGGACACGAATCCTCTACAGCTGCAGAGGAGCTCCGTTCTGACCTTGAACCCTGGCTGTGGCATTCACTCAGTACCATTGCAACATCGTATGTGAGCCCTCGGGCATCTGCCAAGCCCCCAGCTGGACAGTGTACTGCCCCGAGGGACAGGCCATGGCACCTGGATCTACTTTTGCATAAGATCAGCAAAGTGCAGCCCTTAGGGGATCTTGGGCTTCCTGGCCTGGGAGTTTGGGGCCCTTGGTGAAAACCGAGGGGCAGGGAGTGATCGACTTTTTATTGACAACAGAAATTGTCCCTTTGTGCTTGCGGCTTGTGGAATTTGGAGTTGCCCCAGGAAGTCATCCTGCAGAGGACCCTCCGAGGGGCCGCTGGGCTGGCTTCCGTGGGTCAGAGGTAGGAGCACGTGGGGCACCCGGGCAGGGCCTCCCTGACCAGCTGCAGGACACGACCTCTGTCCAGGTGCTAAGGGACGATGACACCATGAAACGTGGCTTGCACAATGGGTGAAGGACCTGCAAGAGGGCCAGGTCACCAATATCCCCTCAATGACCCTCCCTCGTCCCCTCCCACCACTCCCCCAAGTTGGGGAAGGGAAGGGGAGCCCCCGAGGAAAGCCGCTGAGGTTTTATCACCAACCGGGGACAGAGAGCTCGGGGCTGAACCCAGCTGGAGAAATGGGCACGGCACCCAGCTGACGGGGGCAGGCTGCCTTGGGGACCTTGGCTGCTCCCAGAGAATGGGCTCCTGACCCAGAAGTCGGCCACCACAGCCCCAGGAGAGGGGCATGTCCAAGATGACCCTGCTCCCCGACGGCCACCTCGCTACCAGCAGAAATGGGAGCCGGTGGTGAGGTGCGGGACGTTTTTGACTTTGCTTTTCTAGAACACTCCAGATGCGTCTCTTTGTTTTCTCTCAATATCTGTTGACTTTTAGTTGCTGTTTGTTTTTAATCCCAGATTGAGGTGTGCTTAATGGACGCAGGCTGTCATTTTCCACAAAGCTTTGTCAGTGGGCACTGTTTACTGGTCTGTTAACTGCACAAGCTCAGGACAAAGCTGGTCTGGGCATCACCTCCCCTCGGATGCAGGCTGTTGGGGAAATGGGTGGGTGG
>NW_026000130.1:4507421-4530293 GCF_001458135.2 Marmota marmota marmota | reverse complement strand
GGGTGGGGGGTAGGATGTGAAGCCAAAGGATCCTCCTATTAAATTTAAAATTTAAAATTAAACATGCGTCTTCATTCCCGCAGCGATCCTGGAAGGTCATCATCTCAGGGCAGGCAGGCTGCTGGCTTTCAAAGGTGATTTCCAGAGGATGGTTAGGAGGGTGTGCCTGGGGCTCAGGAGGCCACCGGCTCCCCGTCTTGGAAGCGCTCTCGGCTGAACCAGTTCCTTTTCTTCCGATTTAAGAGGGAGGCTTAGATTCTGCTCGTTCTAGTCCTTTTCTTCTCCTGATGCAATTTCTTGTGTCATGGGATCCCAGGACCGTTCCGGAAATACTTTCCACTTGATCCCATGGGGGGCGGAGAATTCTCCTCTCCTCTCTGGAGCCTCGAGGGCCCGGCTCCCTGTCACCGGCTTGAACCTGCGTCCTGTGCCCCCTGCCTGCTCCTCCCTGGCTGGCACCTGGTTGGGACGTTGGCATTGCCACCTGTGTACAGAGGGACCCAGTCTCTGCCACCCTCGTCTTGCCCAGTGGAAGATTCTTTGATGGAGTCCGAGGGGGTCCACAGGGGGTGAGCCCGGAGGGACTTTGCAGAGGCAGTTTGGCCCAGAAAGGGCATTTGAGCCGACTGTCACCGGGGACCCCATCTTGTTACTGGCTCCTTCTGATGGAGCAGCCTCGAAGTGGGGAGGGGAGACCAAGCACGGGAGAGCGCGGCCATCTCTCAGGAGTCCCAGGGGTGCGGGGAACAGGGCTCGGAGAAGGCCGTCGAGCCCGGAGGGGACAGAGGCCTTGATTCTGGGCCGGGGGCTGAGGGTCCGGCTGGGGTAACCCTGATTTTCCCAACCGCCTTCCAGCCGGGCGTTGGCCAGGTGACGGTGCCAGTGCGGTCTAATGCCTGTCCCATCTGCCTCAGCGGGCCTTGGAACCCACACGGGTGTCCGTGGGGAGGGCGGTGGGTGCTGATCCCCCTTACCCGGTTTCCATTTCTCTCACTCCCTCAACAGGATCGGAAGACAACATGTGTCTGCTTTTACAAAAATAAAAATAAAATGTGGGAATAGATCCTGCCAAAGATCTGTGCTGTCTCCCCTCCGCCCTCCGCCCCTGGTGCTGGGGTTCAAACCTGCGCCCGGGCCTGACCAGACCAACCCCCAGGAAACACCATGATCCACCGGGTGATGCTTTAAAACCACGTGAGGTTGCAAGATCTCACATAATTTCTTAAAATCCTCAACTACCCGGTCAGTGTTAACTTGTTTTCCTAATAATTTAATTTTTAAACATAGAGCGTGCAGGTTTGTAGCTGTATTAGTCTCCTGCTGCTGCTGTAACACACTGTCAGGAATGTGACGTGTTGTGGCGGCTTGAACATGCCATTATGTTATCCTATAAAAATCATCAGGTGAAGTCCAGCTGCCAGTAGGCTCCTTCCTGGAGGCCCCGCCTTCCCTCTGGCTGGTCCCGGTCCATCCTCAAGGTCACTCGTGTGGCACCTCTGTGACCTTTCTCTAGTCACATCACGACAGCCAGAAAAGATGCTCATCTTCAAGATTTGCACACTTAGGTTGGCCCCCTGAGTAATCCAGAGTGAGCCCCCATCCCGAGGTCCTTTAACCTAAAAAGTCCCTTTAGCTGTAAGGTCACCTATTCACAGTTTCCAAGGGTGAGGACAGGGACGTCTGCAGAGGCTCTTATTCTGCCTACCCTGGGATCTAAATGAAGTCCGTACATTGTATTTGGTCTTCTGAGTTCTGTGGCTCTCTCCTCTGCAACTCTTTTTGTTCTTGAAATTTACTGTTGAAGAACCTGGGTCATTTTCCCTAGAGGATTCCCCCAGTCTGGATTTTGCTATAGTCTTATGTGTGTTTTTGTTTTGTTTTTTGGGGTACCCGGGGTTGAACTCAGGGGCACTCGACCCCTGAGCCACATCCCCAGCCCTATTTTGCATTTTATTCAGAGACAGGGTCTCACTGAGTTGCTTAGGGCCTCTCTTTTGCTGAGGCTGGCTTTGAACTCTCGATCCTCCTGCCTCAGCCTCCCAAGTGGCTGGGATTATAGGTGTGGGCCACCATGCCTGGCTGGTGAGTTTCCTTTTGATCACCACACTAAAATGGAGAATTTAAGCAAGTCTGGTTCCAGACACCTATCTTGTGTGTTTGGTTTTAGAAAAACAATGCCCCAATTTTCTCTCATGGAGAGCCCTATTACTCTATCCCCTGGACTCCCTAATTGAAAATGCTTTGCCCTCTAAATCCGCTTAAAACAAGAATGAACGAGTTGACCAAAGTTTAATAAATGGAAGTCAGGAGTCAGCTACGGTCGTGATCAGCCGAGGAATCCCCACGTGACTCTGCCGCGACGCCTGCCTTTCTGAACCAATCAGAAGACGTCTGGTGGACCCTATCTCATCCCAGGCCACCGGCCTCTGTTTTGAGAGTAACTTGAATGTCCCTGCCATCATCTTGACCCCATGAATCCCTGGTCTCGAAACCACCGACTTAACAGTAAGAGCCAACAATGATCGAGTTCTTTCTATGGACGGGGAAGGTTCTAAGCGCTTCCATGTAGGATTCTTTGAAATCTCACCACCTCCCTGAGCGTTAGGTGTTGATACCTTCCTTTTGTGGGTGAGGAAATTGGGTGACAGGTTAGGGGACTGAACCCAGTTCACAACACTGGTAAGGGAAGGGGCCAGGACTGGTAGCCCCGAACTCATCATCCCATGGGGCCCTTGACAGCTGGGTGGCTTCCCCCTTTGGACCAGGCCTGTGTGTCTGAGTTGGTCACGGCGCCCACTGGTCTCTCTCCACGCGGTGACCTTGCTTGCCTGGCCTCTGAAGCCCTGGGGTTTGAGCTGGCTGACACGGCTCGTCCCCCCTTTACCAGTCTGCGTTTCCAGGGAGTCTTACTGGGCAGGTCACAGGATGGAAGCCTCATGGGAACGTGTCTGGGGCACGTGGCTTCATCTGTCCCGGATCCTACCCTGGTTGGTTCATCAAGGCGGAATCCCGGCGGCACGTTTAGTAGAGGGAATCGTTCTGTTTCCCAAACGTTGGCTGCAGCCTGTCACAGCGTCACTCGGTGACCGTGTGCGCAGTCGCCCATGAGGTGACGGGTGATGGACATGGGCCAGATGGACTCTGGGAGCGACAGAGTCCATCTGGTCCAATTCCCTCTTTGTTTCCTCCTCGGCAAGAAGCCAGTTTTCTTCCCCGTTGACCTTTGGTGGTCTCAGCTCTTCTTTTGGACGCTGGAGACTGTACAGAAGGTGGTGTTCAAAGACCACCGCGAAGCAGGCCCCGAGCTGTGCATGACTTCCTGCAGCTCCCGGGGCCTTAGAAACCTTAGGAACAAAGGGAAAAATTTGTTACCTTAGTAACAAAAAGACCCAGAGGTGTCTCCCTGGTCAAAGACCTTTGGTTCCATGCAGTCACAGAACTGGGGCTCTGGAATAGGTAGGTTCCCTTTCCATGCATGATATGGTAACTGCCTTTCTGTCACCAGGAACACTGGGCAGAGTGTTTTACATGTCACCTGTCTTAGAACACACAATGATATAACATCCACACTGAGGCTCAGAGAAGCTAGGTGATTTGTCCAAGGTTGCACAGCTAAGAAATGTCAGGGTGATCAACACTCACGAAGCCCATCCGCTGGGAGGCGGAGGGTGGAACAGCCACTTGGCAGGGACATGGGATTTACCCAGCAGGTAGGGAGTTCGCCACTTAAGTCCCCTTATTCTATAGTCCATGGGTGTGAAGTCGCCTGGCTCAGGCTTAGGAAACACTGGGCACGGTGTCGTCAGCTCCTGGCCAAATCGACCTCCAGAGTTGGTGGGAATATCTCCTAGAACCAAAGAGCAGCTGGTGACAGGTCCCAGGGATGGAAGGACATTGGCATCCCGGCAGCGGCAGAACCGGTGGCTTCAAGGGCCCGGTGGTGGCCAGGGGTCAGCTCACCTGCTTCCAGCCTGCCTCCCTGCACTCCAGGTCCGATTCCCAGGGGGACAGCAGCTGGGGACACCAGCTGGCCCCTCCCGCAGGGGAAGGGGCACTTGATTGACAGCTCTGCAGGACTGCATTTAATGGGGGGGGGGGCCCAGTGCAAATGATCTGCTGGTGGCAGGTGGAGGGGACAGATGTCTGCCAAGAAGAAGCCAGCACTGTCCATGGCCAGATCTCCCAGGAGGGATGGTGCCGCGGGGCCTGGGCTGCTGTGTGAGAAGCTGGGATAGTGACGGCTACTTGTCCCCACTGTGGGATGATTACTTGAGGGCACGCAGGTTCTGAAGGTCTCTGTCCCCACCCTGCTCTTTTTCTTCGGTAGGGATTGAACCAGGGGTGCTTAGCCCCCGAGACCCATCCCCACCCTTTTTTATATTTTTTTTGACAGAGGGTCTCGCTGAGTTGCTTAGGGCCTCACTGTAGCTGAGGCTGGCTTTGAGCTCGGGGTCCTCCTGCGTCAGCCTCCAGAGCTGCTGGGGTGACAGGCTGCGGCACTGCACCGGCCTCCACCCTGCTCTTGTCACTTAAGAACTCTGGCTTTGTCAACCCAGAGCAGCACCCCACAGGAGCACTGGGTCTCTCAGACTCCTGCCAGGCCAAGCCCTGGGCACCGCGGCCCCCCCTGGCCCTCGCCCTTCCGTGCCCCTCGGCCTTCTGCGTATCCCGACGGATGCAGGGCTGTGTCTGTAGCCCTGGACGGTGGTGACCTTTATGACACACCCACGGGACGCCTCCCCCACTTCTGCACCCCTTCCTGGTCCTCCTCAGGCTTCATCATGTGATGACAGAGAGACACGGGGATTTTGAGATGCTAATGGTGACCATGGTCACAGCAGCACAATCCACAGTGGCCGACTATGGAGCCGGCCTCGGGGTCCCTCAGCGGATAAGTGGATGAAGAAATCGTGGTACAAATACTCAGAGGAGTTTTATTCAGCCACAAAGAAAACTGAAAAGATGGCAGGAAAATGGATGGAACTTGAGACCTTTATGTTAAGTGAAATAAAGCAAACTCAAAAGGTCAAGGGTCGCTGGGCGCCGTGGCACACACCAAGGCTCGGGAGGCTGAGGCAGGAGGATCGTGAGTTCAAAGCCAGCCTTGGCAAAAGCGAGGCCCTAAGCAACTCAGTGGGACCCTGTTTCTAAATAAAGTACAAAATAGGGCTGGGGATGGGGCTCAGTGGTCGCGCACCCTGAGTTCAATCTCTGGTAATAAATAAATAAACGGATAAATAAATAAAAGGTCAAGGGTTGTAAGTTTTCTGTCATAGGCAGAAGCCACGGAGGAGAAAGGGAAAGAAAGGTGAGGGATCAGCAGAGGAAAGGGCCCCGGAGGTGGGAGGTGGGGAGGGAGGGGGAGGTGCTGGGGAGTGACATTTCGTGCAGGTAGGAATCTGTGACGACACATCCCGTCAGCGTGTCCAACTCTAACACACAATAAAAATGTAGAAAAAATAAAAATTAAAAAATAAAATGCTCGTGCTGGGGGCTGGGGGGTGGCTGCTGGTCTCAGGCTGGTGGGGGCAGCCTCTGGGACAGTCACCCCTCTGCCCCGTGGGCTGCCCTCTGCTGAGCTCCTGGGCTCTCTCCGTCACACCATCCCCCCCCAGTGGTCAGACCCCAGGTTCAAGGGCAGGAATTCTTTTCCTTGGCAGCACACTGGGACCCTCTTAAAGCCCTGAGACCTGGGGTCTGACGCCCTGAGATTCCCACTTTGCAGGTCTGGCCTGGGCTTTGGGCCATGGCACATGAGAAAATTTCTCCTGGTGATTTCTAATGTGCCAACTCCGGAACGGCTGACGGGTCATAGGCCAGTACTTAGGCTCCTGGATCTCCCTCTCATAGGGGAGAGAAGGTTCTGGGTTGGCAGCCCTATCACGGGCCCTTGGAAGTACTTCAGTGTGGTGAAGCGCAGATGGGGGTTCAAATCCTATATCTTCTCTCACTGGCTGTGTGCCATTGGGCAGATGTCTCAACCTCTCTGAGATGTAGCTTCTTCATCCACAAAATGGTTAATAAAGACCTTCTCGTTGAGAGGTCTTGTGAGGATTCCATGGACTAGTGTACAGACAGCCTGCTTCATGGCCTGGTATATAATAAGACCACAGTAGACATGGCTGTCAGTATGACCTGACATTTTCAATATTTTAGTGTGAATACTTAGATGGTTGGTGTGTCACTCTGAGCAGACGACCCTGTGAGCAAAGTTGCTTTTATGCTCTGCAGCCTTGGCCCTGGTGACTGGAACAGGGGCATCCGTGTCACCCAGGAGAAGCTCGGAATCTAGGGCCCTATATACCCAGACCTGTGTACCCAGTCAGCAACTTAAAACACAGGTAATCTGCATGCCCTGCGGTTTGAGAAAATGTGAAGGAGAACATTCTGCGCCCAGGATTTCTCTGAGGTGAGTGTCATTCTCCGCTTGTAACCTTGACCTTCATATTCAGTACTGAAATGCCAGGCACGGAGATAGGGAGATACTTCTGACCAAAGGAGCTTCCAGGTCATTCCGTAGGTCTGCTGGGACACTCAGGCTGGCTTCTCTCTCCGAGACCACCTCCACCGTCACACTTAGCGGCTCAGTTCCCCAGGTGCTGTTATCACCTCCACTTACCACATGAAGAAACGGAGAATCAGAGAGGCCAAGGAACTTGCCCTGAGACACAGAGTGTGAACAGGAAAGTCTGTTGAAGCCTGTTCTGGGGCTTTTGCACCCGCCCCCCTTGGCTTTTAGTTCAGTGAGAGCTGAGAAAGGACTTCTGCTCGTTCCGCATTTCTACTCCTCAGAAAGGGGGAAGCAGCCACTGGGTATCCATTCCCTCCTCGCGTCTGTACGCTTTCCAGCCGGAGTGGGGACGGGCCAAATAGAGACACTCCCAGCAGCTGCCACTCAGTGGGGCCTGACAAGGACATTCTCTCCTCCCCGGAGCATGAATTCATCCTCACAGGCAGGCTGGAGAACTGACAGGAGCCCAGCCCACCTTAAACGTGTTCAGAACACTTCTGTGAGCTCACCGTTCGCCAAAGTTCTTTAACAAAACCTATTTTATAATAAAGGGTCGAGTACCGATTTGTGAATACCCACCTCCAAACACCCTCCGGTCCCCTGGAGACCTGCCTATCAATCACGGGACTGTCTGGAGGCCGGGGTTCATGGCAGCCACCTGGCATCTCAGAAAGGTACAGCACAGTGAACCCCAACCCCCGGGGCAGATCAGAACTTAAAATTCAAAGTAGAGCGTCTGCTGAACGCATATTACGTTGGTGCCATTGCAAAATTGCAGTTCAAACCATTAGAAGCTGGGACCATTGTATATAGCCAGTGGCCCCAGAGTCTACCAAGGGGACTAACTCTTTGACTCCCAGGGAAATTCAAGGGTGGGATGAGAGAGAGGCCATCTTCCCACACCCAAAGTCAATGATAGAAGAGGCTGAATGAGCTTCATCAATGATCGGTGGCAGAAGGTGCTGGGGTTAGGAGGGACAGTGCTTTGTCCCAGGCTGTTGGGGGGGAAACAGGGATGTTCCTGAGCAAAGGAAGGAAGTCGGTGGATCTTGGCCATGATGAGGATGATGATAGTGGTCAGTTCCTGTCGAGAGCTATTTTTGATGCTGAGCCTCATCTAAGTTCTTCTCTGGTGTCATTACATTGAATCTTTCAATATGGCAGCGCTAGCGCATGTGGCTTTTTAAGCTTAGGTTTAAATTAACTAAAAGCAAACTTAGGGAGCATAATCACATGAGTCACGATCGAGTTTTCAATAGTCACTCGTGGCCAGTGGCTGCCATATTGGGTTGTGACGATAGTTACAAGATCGTGACACAGTTACAAGAATTGCTTCAAATCTTCGATCATCCCAACATCCGGTTCGTCTCAGGATTTGCTTCTGTTAATTATTTTTTCCATTGGCAGTGAAAATGGATCCTATCTTCCTGGTTCTCTTTTTTTTAATATAATTAATATTTTAAAATTTTGTATCGGTGCCTTATAATTATACACGATACCTTCCGTGTTTTTCACATGCACATAAAATAGCCATGTAATCGATACATGTTAAGTGATCTGCGATTTCATCCTGGATGTTAGAAATGGTTGGTTGTGGCGATTGTGGATTCTGTTCTATTGTTCCCAAGAGTGTTGATGTTGATGTTTTTGTTTTAACAGGCAGCTCAGTTTTTTCATTGCAAATGCTGTCTCCCCAGTTAAAAATCTTAGTGGAAGTCTTACCCGTCATCTGCTCTGTGTCCTGTGACTTGTAGTAAGGAGTCAGCCAGGGATTTGGGCAGAATCTATACCCAAAGTTTGGGGTGCCCCTTCTCATCTCTCTGCTGTGGCTATGATGACACCAGGTTCCACTCATTATTTCTCAGGCCAGAAAGTTGAAAAGCTTTCATGAGGAAATTGAGCCCTAAGAAGGCTTCTCCCAAGGTCCAAGGCCACAGAAAGAGTGAGAGGGCATGGGGCTCAGACTCCTTAGGACTCTGACTCCAGAGTTAGCCACAATCTTGTAGCCTTTCCCTTCTCTGGAAGCAGTGGTCAGTTCCTGTGGACTTCTCACCACTGTGAAGGGTGATTCTGGGGAGTCGAGGTCAGCGCTCCAATAGGGAGGGTGTGACTGCGGCCTTCTGGCCTGTGTTGAGACTCAGCTGGTCACAGAGGGGAGCTGGACGGACCATCTGGCACAAGATGAAGTCAGTCCTGGGAGCCTCCTCTCTTGAATGTTTGGAATTGGCGATCGACTTCATTTTACATTGGAGGCACGTATCTCAACACAAAAAATAGGTGCATTAATTGAATCTGAGAATTAAATTGTGTGCTCATCACTCCAAGGGTCTCTAACGTGACTCTTGCCCTCCAAATTAAGAATCGTTCTGGGTTCTGAATGATCACCCTCCTCCTTGGCATTCCACGTGGTGACCATCCATTGTGGAGAGGGCTTGTAGCTTTTGGTGTCCTGTGGAATGGGCCAATCCGTCAGCCAAAGAGATGTCCAGAGGGCATGTGCCTCAGCAGCAGCACTGTTTCTCGGCTCTCCAGCCTGACTCTGAGGTTCTCGGGGAAGGTCTGCTCACAGGATGGGGTGCTGCTGACATGGCATCTACCAAGAAGGTGGGGGTGGAGCTGGCCTGGGACTGACCAGCAAATACCAGCTCCAACCCCATCTCATAGAAATAGAAAGAGGAGGTAGGTGTCTTCTCCCAGGTCACACAGCTCTCAGCGAGTGGGGTCAGAGGTTTAATCCCCGTCCTGGTCTCACCTGGGATACGTTGGATGAACTGAGACTTGGAGAAAACATGGATGTTTGGGTGGGGGTGGGAGCTGGTGTTGATGTGGGCAGGAAGAGTACATCCAGAGATCTCAGAGGGAGTGGCACATCAGGGGGCAGGCAGTGGGCACCTGGGTGGTACCTCGGTCAGGGGCAACTGGAGTCCTGAAATGGTCCTCAATCCACAGAGTTCTGGGATGTATAGATTCAGCACCATGGATAGCGCCAGAGGGGGGTCCACCAAGGGCCGGTGGGCATGTTCTGGGACAAGGGATCAGATCAGGGTCGGAGCTGTCAAAACAGAGCCAGACCCGCGCGTCAGTGACCCTGGAGCTGTGATTGTGGTGCTTACCACATTGTTCTGGTGAAGCTTTTCTTGGGGCCTTCGATGCCCCACGGACACAGGGGGCCTCAGTTTCCTTCTAATCTCAATATTGAAGGGGTGTCTGCAGGCCAGACCGCGGGATACGGATCTGCCTCTGCCACCTCCTGCTGCGTGACCTTGGAGAAGGGGCGTCACTGTGTTGTGGGTCAGTTTCCTCCTCCTCGTAGGACAGGGGAACAATACCATGTCTTCCTGGTGAATCAAGTTGTCATCGTGATAAAAATGGCTTAATTCACGTCAATGCAGTTCACCGTCCTGACGTGTAGGGGTTTGTTCTAGAAGTTACAGTGAGCGCCGAGTCAGCAAGTACTGGGCCATCGCCCCACAGGAAGCACGGGCGTAAGTTCTCCTAAGGCTCTGGCTGCCGCTCTGTGGTGTTTGTGTGTGTGCGTGGACACCTGATTTGATTCACGCACCTGACTCATTAGCATTGAGCTCCTGGCCAGCAGCCCTGCGGCTCAGGCCTGGGTGAATCTAACCTCAGGAAGCTGTCACCATCTCCTTGACTTAGAAACACTAGACCGTGCTCCAGGATGACGCCTGGGGCCACTCCTAACAGTGAAGTCACCAATGCAAAGTCCAGAAGGCAAACACACCCCCTTCAACAGACTGAAAAGGATGGTCTTGTAGTCTGAGAGCTGACAGAGAGGGTAGATGTCACCTTGTTGGAACATGTGTTGAACATTTGGACTCATTTTTTTCTTTTTTTTTTTTTAGGTACCAGGGATTGAACCCAGGGGTGCTTAACCACTGAGCCACATCCCCAGCCCTTTAAAAAAAAATGTTATATTTAGAGACAGGATCTCGCTGAGCCACTAACAGCCTCCTTAAGTTGCTGAGGCTGGCTTAGAACTCATGATCCTCCTGCCCCAGCCTCCCCAGCTGTTGGGATGACAGGCGTGCGCTAGGACCTGTCACTCTTATGAGGCAGTGGTACACTCCAGCCTCCAATATGCCGGTCACAGAGAAAGCGTGGTGTAAACGGAGTGATCAGGGCAGGGTTGTTAACTGGCGAAGACCCCTCCGGCCTTTGGGCTGAGCGAGGACAGGTGCAGGGTCTGTCCTAGTCCTGGCATGTCCCAGCCCCCAGACAGCACCTGCTCAGAAAGCACCAGCTAATTGCACTGCCTTCAGTGGGTGTCCCCTGCCTCCAGGGGGCTGAGCTGTGTGCGTAGACACTGTCCCTTTCGAGGCTGAGCTGATAATACTGCGAGAAGACTGGCCACGTGAGACGCCTGCCAATCCCCGGGCTCCCCAGCCTCTAGCCTTGATTGACCCTGAGGTTCAGTCTGTGGGAACGTCAGGTCCGTGGCCACTTGTCTTCACTCATTTTGTGACAAATCGCATTTCTCTCTGGTGAGATGACTTGGGTGACTATTCGGTTTGTGGGGAGAAGTCTCACCAGTGAATGTGGCTGAGATTCTTCAGCCACGGCAAGGGGGATGCCGGCTCGGGAGACGCAAGTCGGTGGACGGAAGAAAGTCACGCCCCTCTCCTGGGGACAATTTCCCCATTTCTACCACAAGGGGATCAGATCTCTCTGGAGCGAGAGGGACAGTATGTGAAGGGGAGTAGACACCACAGCCAGATGTTGAGCTCCACTCCCAGCTGTGCCCCCTGGTTGGCTGTGTGACACTGGCCAGGATTCCGTCTCTCTAGCATCTGGGTCTCTGTGGGTGAGACAGATACAGAGTAGTAAGGATGTCACAGGGTGATGGCAACCTAACGTTAGATAACTTGCAGTTAGTACCTCGAACCTGGAACATAGGAGATGCTCAATGTATGTTAGTAACAACAACAACAACAACAACAACAACAACAACAATAATAATAATAACAACTATGATAGCAAATTGGGTGAGGGTTCGGGGAGGAGCAGGAGGACAGTCCCAGCATATCTCCAGATCAAGTACTCAGTCATCACTGTTAGTGTCGCGGGGCTGCTGGAGCCGATGACCACAGACCTGAGGGCTTCTAAGAACACAGGTTTCTTTCCTTACAGTTTTGCGAGCCAGAGTCTGACATCCATTTCACGGTGCCAAAATGAAGGCGGCCAGTGGGGCCACCTCTCTTTGGAAAGTCTGGGGAGGAGCCGTCCCCTGTTCTCTCCCAGGTTCGGAGGCTGTTGGGATTCCCCGTCTTGGGACCGCATCACAAGGGTGCCTCCTGGTCTGTCCATAACCTCCTTCTGTCCCCCTCGTAGAAGGACACATGTGGGGCACTTAGGGCCCCCGCTGAGGGCCTGGATAATCTCCCCAGATCAAGAACGGTAACAATCCTACCTGGAGAGACATTTTTTTCCATATAAAGTGAGGTTTCCAGGTTCCAGAGGTTGGAGTAGGTCTTTGGGGGCTGGCTCCACCTGCTACAGTCACTAAGAGAAAAATAGTGACTTCAGGAGGGAGGACCCCGGCAGACACTGCCAAGAGACCAAAACGCACACAGGGACAAATGAGCGTCATGTACCTCCTGACGGGGGTCACTGAGAAGGACACAACGTTATCCTGTGATATTTCCTCCCAAATTGTATAATCCGAACCTACTCACAATGGGATCGGAGCACACAAATCCACACAGAGGGGACTGTTGGCGAACTCATCAGGATGACATCTTCCAAAATGCTAAGGCCATGGAAAACAATGAGACACTGGGGAACAGTTCCCCACTGTCCACCCAAGAGGACAACCGCGAGCAACGTGGGACCCTCGGTGGGTCTCCGGACCAGACTTTCTTTCCTACGAAGTGCATGGTAGGGACAATGAGCAGGATTTGAAGGTCTGTCGAGTAGATAATGGAATCATACGGCTGTCCATTTCCTGAATCTGATAATCTTGCTGCGTTATGTAAGGGGAGCCTTGTTAGGGAATATACATGGGCATATTTAGGGGGACAGGATCATTGTCATGTCTGAAAAGTGGCTCTCCATTGCTCTTTCTTTCCCTTCTTCTTTCTATACAGACAGTTATGGATATAGATATATCTCTGGAGCAACTGAGAGTCATTTNCAAAGATGATCACATCCTAATCCTGGAAGTTCACATGTCACCTTACAAGGCAAAAGGGAGGGCTGGGGCTGGGGCTCCGGGGGAGAGCCCTACCTAGCATGCACCAAGCCCCGGTTCCATCCCCAGCACCGGAACCCAACACAAAGCAAAACTCCCAAATGATCTCCCCACTCCCCCCAAGACAACAGCAGAAAAACCCAACAACAAACCCCAAGCCAGCCTAAAGGGACTTTGCTGATGTGGCCACAGTAAAGATCTTGAGTTGGGGAGATGACCCTGTGTTCACAGTGGCCCCAGGGAATCATGAGCATCCTTCCAGTGGAAGGGAGGGGAGCAGAGAGCTTGCAAGATGCTGAACTCCTGGCCTTGACACTGGAGGGGGGCCCAGGCGGCAGTCCAAGGGCCCAGGAGCTGGGAAAGGCAGGGCTCAGGGGGCCTGGAGTGTGCAGAAGGCGCCTGGCCAGCTGATACCTGGGGTCCATCTCTGCAAGACCCAGTTTCAGGCTTCTGACCTCCAGAGCTGCAGGAGAAAACAATCTGGTGCTTCAGCCACAGAATGGGTGGTGATTTGTCACAGCTGCCATCAGAAATGAAGACTCTGCCCCTGCCTGTACTTGGGTACGCGCAGGTCTATTTAGACAGAATGACAGATGGAAGGAGATCCAATATCAACACTCGGGGAACCTGGGTAGAAGATCTAACGGGAGTTCTAGGTACTATTTTTTTTTCAATTGTTTTGGATTATCTCAGGGAAAAAAATAAAATAAAAGGGAAAAGGACCTAGGGAATACTGGACACTTCCTTTCTCAAAATTGTCACTTCTTGGGGCTGGGATGGTACTTTCTGAGCATCTTCTCCTTTGATCCTCCTAGAGACCCCCAAGGTAGGAGCTATCACCCCATTTTATGCACAAGAAACTAAGCACCAAAAAGCTGAAGGAACGCACTGGGAGTCCCTCAGCAGGGGTCAGGGCCAGACATCTGTGTTGTCACAGTCCCCAGGGCGAGATTCTGATGTGCACTCCTGCTGGGGATTGAGGCCGGTGGCTAGCATCAACTGCTTGTCATTCTCTGCATTATTTATGAGGCTTCATTAATATGTAAATACCTGCCACCTGATTGGCTGGCCTGGCGCGGTTCCACGCATCTCATAAATCAGCCGCCCCCTGCGCTCTCTGGTTGATCAATCCTCCGTCTGTGGGCCACTGTGTAGCTGGGATGAGACCAATAAATCCTCCATTCGGAGGGCAACGAACCGGGCCCACTCCCACATGCCCAGGAGCCCGCTGTCTTGACGCTCCTCTGGGGCCCGGGGCTCTGGGGCAGGTGGGTTTAAGTCTGTGTTTCAACGTTGCCAATTTCTGGGTGGGTGACGAGAGCAAGTCATGTGACCTTCCAGCCTGTGCCAGGTGGAGGTGGGGCATCTCAGGACTTGCAGGGGAAGTGCCTGGTTCTGGCTCTCCCTTTGGCCTTGGCCTGGGGGGTTTGGTGACATGCCCAGGGGACAGCAGCTTCCTCCTTCTTCCAGGTCAGAAGCCTGGTGTCCCAGCTCCTGTCCAGCTGCAAGGACTCCTGGTCCATCACTGATCTGTGGCTGGTGTCATAGAGCATTGCCTATTGGGATATTTTGGATGTCACTACCTCTGACTGTCTGGGGGAGATGGGCCAATTTCCAGGGTCAGGACATGTGGCCACCTTGGAAATTGAGTGACAGGGCAGGCAGGACACAGAAGTAACTGATGAAGGTGGTAGCTTCCCCTATCTTGAAATCCGAGTGTTGGTGGTCTGCCTTGATCTCAACTTGCCCCCAAGCTGCCTGGTTGGGGGGCAGCCAAGGTCCCCTCCTTCGTCTTCCCTGTTCTGTCCCACAAGATATTTGGGTTGAGTTAGGAGCACATGTGTTGTATTAGGTTAAATGGAGGCCCATGGGTCTGTGTGTCCTTGGGAAAATGGCTTAACCTCTCTGAAAGTCAGCTTCCTCATCTGTCAGGTGAGACAGATAGCATCCATCTCACAGGTGGCTTGTCAACCCTGACCAAAACCATCCTTGGCAGAGTAACCAACACCCAGACTGCCCACTGGAAGTCACACAGGACTTTAGGAGGGGCATCCAGCCCTCCAGGTGTTTCCCAAGGGCTGGGGACAGCCATGGGGTGGAGGATTGAAGGATACAGAAGCAAAGTTCCAGCTGCTTAGACCAGAGAAACAGGTCCAGTGGGAGGGATAGTGAGGAGATTTATTCCTGGGAGTTGGTTTGCTGAGCAGGGCAGGCGGTTGGGAGGGCAGGGTGGAATTCTTGGGAAGGAGCTGGACCTGCAGCCCACAGGTAGAATTTCCCCTTGTTCCTGGAAACCTCTGTCGTCCCCCTGAGACTCTCAACTGATGAATCCAGGCCCACCCAGGTCATGTGGGAGAATCTCCCTCAACTGACTCAGAACATATCAGGGGCATCTACCAAATACCTTCACAGGGAGGAGCCTAGCTCGGGACACAGGCCACCCCATAATCAAGCATGGGGAGGGCGTCTTGACCGAGCTTTCTGAACTGCTTGGAATAGGGGGAGAATCATTTCTCAAAACAAAGGCACGTACGCCAAGTTCTCCCTGGGTTTTCCTTTAGAGCAACAAATAAACAGACAGAAGAACCCCACCACCAAATGAAAAAAAGAAATTATCCCCAGAGCCTCCTATTTTGTATATGAATAAAAATTAAGAATGCAGGGGGTGGTGGTGGTGCACACCTGTCATCCCAGTGGCTCAGGAGGCTGAGGCAGGAGGATTGTGAGTTGGAGGCCAGCTTCAGCAACTTAGTGAGGCCCTAACCAACTTATTAAGACCTTGTCTTTTAAATAAAATAATTTGAAAAAATGGGCTGGGGATGTGTCTCGTTGGGTTTAATCCCTGGTACAAAAAAAAAAAAAAAATTAAGAAAGGGCTGGGGTTGTGGCTCAGTGGCAGAGCACTTGCCTAGCCCGTGTGAGGCCCCGGGTTCAATCCTCAGCACCACATAAAAATAAAATAAATACATAAAGTAAAGGTTCTGTGTCCCAAACAACTACAACTGAAACCAAACAAACAAATAAAAATAAGTTAAGAAAGGCAAAAATAAAGCAGATACCTTCACAGTGGAACCTACAGCTGTGCTTGAATAACGGGGGACCACAGCCTGGACAAGGTGACACATATAAATGACTTGGCTTTTTTTTCTCTCAACCCTTCTGGTCACCCCTGGAGAAAGTCCCAGCTGGTGTCACTGTGGCTGACACCTTCCTGAGGCTCCCGGGGGTCCTTCAGGAGAGGGGCACAGCTCATGCCTGGTGGACGCGGCTGGACCCCACCGAGGGGGCTGTCATTTTGCTTTCCTGAGGCCCCTTCTCTGGACACCACATTCTGCTGAAGACCTTTGCAGTTTCCACCGAGCGCAGGATAGAAAGTGTATTTTAAAAACAGAACTGAAGTAGACCATGAGCCACTGGGGCACAGGACACGGCATTGATCCTGAGGGCTGCGTGGGGCGGCAGAAGATGTAGGGTCAGCCTGAGGAAGGGCCCTTACCAGATGGTGGCCAGGAACCTCGTTTCTTTCTTTCTTTTTCTCTTGGTACCAGGGATGGGACCCGGGGGCACTCCATCTCTGAGCCCATCCCCAGCCCTTTGTAGATCTGATTTAGAGGCAGGGTCTGGCTCAGTGGCTGAGGCTGGCTTTGAACTCGAGACCCTCTTGCCTCGGCTTCTCGTCCTCTGGGGTGACAGGGGGGCACTCCCACGCCCAGCTACTCTCTCTTTTCTCTGCCGCTCTGGGGTCCTCCTCGGGGCGAATCCGAGTGAGTCACTGGGGGTCTTCACGCCACGGGCTTTTGGCCTTTGATGGTTTAGAAAGCACCCAGGTGACCTGCGGTTTTTGTCAAAATCCAAGTAGGAGCTGGGATGGGGCTCAGCGGTGGCGCGGTGGCCTAGCTTCCTGCCAGGGATACCCTGGGTCCCCTCTGACCAGCAAGAGAATTCCCAGGAGAAAATCGATCGCGGGAAAGCCCTGGCTGCCTTCCATCCCGATTTCAGGACGGAGCTCTGCTAATTGATCAATCATGTATGTTATCATATGTACAAGGAGCACACGTGTATATTTGTGGCTAATATGTGACATGCGAGGGCCACAATCCCTTCTCCAAACCAGCTGGGTCCCCTTTGCCTTTGGACCCACTGTCTGGGATTTCACCTGGTTACAGGACACGTGTCTCACACTCTGTGATGGCGCCTGGGGACCAGGGACAGCCCGCTACAGTCTAGTGGACCGATCGTTTCTTCCCAGAAACATAGACATTTCCACTGAGTGGACAGAAGGCAGGAAATAGCCTGAGCCCGGCACAGGGTGGCTTTGGTGGCCAGGCGAGCTCCTGTCCCGGGTGACTGATGGAGGCACATTCTGGTTTCAAAGGCTCCTGGATTTTTGAATTGTAAAGTGTGTGACTAGGTACTTGGGCAAACATTTCCGTAGGAGAAATTTCTAGAAAAGATGCAGCTAGGTGGAGGAGCGCGTCCACTGGGAAACATCTAAAATGGTCCATAAGCGGCTTGTGGGCCCTTGAAGTCCCTGGAGAGGGAGGTGGGCCGGGGCTGTCCCTGCGCCTGCCAGGGAGGCTTCCTGTGCGGGCAGGAGCCCAGGAGCCGGGGCGTGGAGAGACTCAGCCAAAGGAAATGAGCTCGGCTCCTCTAATTAGATGCAGCCAGAGATCAGTGGGCCTTTTCCCAGGTGCTCCCAATTAACTAGGGCTCCTCCAGCTGCCTCCAGCTCGGGACCCCTTGTCACAGAGGGGGTGGCTGAGGAAATGCAATTATCTCCTGGCCTAATGACTGGAGGGAGTGGGTGACCCAGGCCAGCCTGTCCCCTCCGTCTGTGCCCAGCAGCATCCTGGTTGGGGGAGGTTTTACAAGAGAAGTGACATGAGACCCCAAACCTCTCAGACCTGCCTCCTGGTGGCTTGTGGCAAATCACAGCCTCTGCAAGTCTGTGAAGCCGGGCCTCGCCAGGAGCCCCTCTGCACCCACGTGATTTTCTGCGTCTCCACAGCGGTCTGCATGAATTTCCCACTGGCTTTGATTCTCTAGAAAACCTTAATAGGATCCCTGTCTATAGATAAGGAAACCGAGGCTCAGAGTGGTACCCTGACCTGTCCCAGCCCACGTGTCTTGTAAGTAGCATGTCCCCAGTGAATTGATTGCATCCCAGGGGACGTTAATAATCACACCCAAGCTATGGGGCAGCAGGTGGAAGATCCTGACAGCCAGCCCGAGAGCATGGCTACTCATGTGGTGCGATGGGTCAAGAGGGAGGGGACCTTGCCTTGGGCCCCAGAGAACTCCGCTGAGTCTGAATCATGCTCCTGCCTCCGAATGATTCACACCTGCGAGGTCGTCATTTAGCACCAGGCGCCAGCCAGTTACTTCCAATTTAGCCCAAATCTCCAGGGCAAAGGATTCCTGCAGGTTTGACAGGTGTGACCAAGCACACCTGTTGCCACCGGCTGAGGGTCACATGATCAGGGGACGGCAGCCCAGGGCTTGTGCTGCCCGATATGAAGGGTAGTGCCTGGTGGGTGGCACCCCGGCTCCCTCGCCTCCAGGTGAGACAGCCCTGAGCGCGTCCCATGTCATCTCCCGGAAGCCTCGGGTGGGCCGAGCCGAGTCCCCTCCCTCACTTCCTGCTTCCCTACCAGCATTTCCCAGGGTCACCTCCCAAATAAGTCACTGCACCCAAGTCCTGGTCTCAGGCTCTGCTTCTGGGGAACCTTGGCTCCCACCTGGATTCACACGGGTCACTGAGCGCCTCCGTCTAAATAGGCTGCATCCCCAAGATTTTTGGCCTCAAGCCCGTCATTAGGACCCTACCCACAAAGTCACGGTCCTGGTTATCCGAGGTCTTACAGACTCTCAAAGGCAGAGCTAGGTGACACAGGTGACACAGGTGACGCTCTTTCCCTGGAACAGATCTGGCCATGGCCCAGGCGGCCCTCTGTCCTGGGCCCCGCCTGCTCTCGCCTGAATCCCTCCGCGGGCTCTCGCCCCTTCGGGTCCCCTGGGGTCTGTTTCCTGGGGGGCCTGTCTGCTCGCCCACTCTCCCAGGCCTTGCCACCTCCGGGCTGCTTGCCCCCCTCTGCCTTGTTTGCCTGTCAAAGCCATCAAGACCCAGCTCAGGTCCCCTCTGCTGGGAAACCCTTCCTTGTCCCAGTCGTCCCCCGTGCTTGAGTGTCTTTGTGGTGGCTCATGGTCTGTGTCCTCTGAGGTCAATGGGGAGGAGAGTTGGCCCTGTCCCAGAAGCCTTTGCAAAACCTCGTGCCGCCTCAGTGACCAGGATGGAGCCTTGTAGTCCCATCGCACCTCAGCACCGTGCGCAGAGGAGCGCAGGACCCGGCTCAGCCCATCACTGGGACCCCTCCAGCAGCACATGGGGTTAGCACCGCGTGATGAGGCTGGGGATGCAGGACGGCCAACCCTTCCCCACCAATGTCCCCTGCTCAGCTTCAACAGCTTCCTTTTCTAATTCAAGAAATACAGATTCAAAGGTGGGTTTTCTTGATGTAAAAAGTTCCAGTTAGCCGAGCGCGGTGGCGCAGGCCTGTCGTCCCGGCTGCTGGGGAGGCTGAGGCAGGAGGATAGCGAGTTCAAAGGCAGCCTCAGAAACACTGAGGCCCCAAGCACCTCAGTGAGACCCTGTCTCTAAATAAAATGCAAAATAGGGCTGGTGATGGGGCTCAGTGGTTGAGTGCCCCTGAGATCAATCCTCGGTACCTGCCCTCCTCCCAAAAGTTCCAGTTAAATGGTCATTTATGTCCACTCACACACAGATGACTTGGTACTCTGTTACTCAGCACAGATGAGCTGGAGAAATGAGAGTCCCCAAGGGGTGCCACTCAAGCAGCCGTGGACTGGGACAGTCTTCCTGGGGATTCCAGGGCGGCTCAGGCTGAGGTCCGCGTTTCTCAGGATGAAGGGCATGGGGACCCTCCCCTGGCACCTGGATAATTATCTGCACCAAGATGGGGCCTCTTCTTCTTCCCTCTCCTGGAATTCTGGGGATGGTGACGTTGGGGTCCACGTTCAATACAGCTGGCTTCCCCGTTGGGATCCCCCTGCTGCCGTCTAGCTGGTGGGAGGGGAAGTTCATGTGATCCCCCAGATCCCCGAGCAGGGAGCAGAGGGCTGGGGGTTCAGGGCCGGCCTCAGCTCCCGCCCTGCCTCCCCCAGCCCCCCAGCCCTCCCACCTCCCCATCCCCTGCCCCACGATCCTTTCCCAACTCTCTCCCCAAGTGTCTTTACTCCTGTGACCGAGAGCCTCTTCCAGTCTTTGTTGTCAAAGCGTCTTGATTAATACACAATCTGCACAATCTGCCAAGTCCTTAGCCTGTCCTGAGGACTAGGTTATGTGCTTTGGGAAGTCTGCATTAGTTACTTGTTACTGCTCAATGAATCAACCCCAAACCTAGAGCCTTAAAGCAACAGGGCACACGTGCAATCTCATAGCTTCTGTGGGCCAGGAATTCGGAATGGCCCGGCCAGTTGATCCTGGTGGGTTGTGTCAAGATACTGCATGGGACAGCAGTCATCGGAGGGCTTGCCTGGGGCTTTGGGATCAGCTTCCAAGAAGGCTCCTTACGACTCGGGCAGGTGAGTGTTGGCTGTTGGCAGAAGACTTAGGCTCCTAGCTGGGGCTCTCTTCCACTCTGAGTTCCTCCAAGATTAAAGAGAGAGAGTTGGAAACTGCAATGATACATAAGTAAATAAATTCAAAAATAAATTTGTAAAATAATAATAATTTATGAATTCATAAAATAAAGTGACCTAGTCTTAGATGTCACAGACTGCCATTTCTGTCATATTCCACTGGTTAAACAGGTCAGCCCTATTCCATGTAGGAGATCACTACCCAAGGGCCAACAGAGAGGGTGTCTAGCACAATTCCCGCTTGGATCCCCAATGATTGACATGCCTCCCACATGCAAAATACATTCACCTGCTCCAAAAGCTCCCTAAGATGGCATTCTATTGCAGTGTCAAAGTGAAAACCTCCTTATCTAAATTGGTTAAATTAAATTACACTCAACTTACAGCAGAGTACAGACAGAATGACCATTAGAGACAGCTCTGTTCAAAATGGGTGGGTGGGTAGCAGACACACAGCTGGTCTGCAGCAGAACTGAACTCCATCAGGGCACACGTTGGCCGTCTTTGAAAAAATTAGATCTCGAAGCCTGAGAATGAATCTCTATGGGCTCAGCCTGTGAACTCTTGCTTTATCCAGTTTCACCATTTTCTTGGTTCTTTCTGTAGAGTTGTGAGGGTCCAAAGTCCCTTTTCAATCTATGTAGTTTCTGTCTTTTTTTTTTTTCAATTCAACTGAAATCCTGCCGATACATTTCTCTTAAAAATTGTGGGTCTTTTGTGAACCTTATTGAGGGTCATTTCATTAAAAGAAAGTTCTACCTACATGAATGCAGCAAAGTAGCAGGATATAAAATTAACACCTATAAATCAATTGTGTTCCTGTTTACTGATGTTGAATTAGCTGAAAGAGAAATTAGGAAAGTATGCCATTCACAACAGCCTCAAAAACAAAACAAAACCAAAAAACAAACAACAAACCAACCAAAAACCCCCTTGGGAATCAATCTAACAAGGGAGGTGAAAGCCCTCTACAATGAAAACCACAGAACACTAAAGAAAGAAATTGAAGAAGACCCATGTTCTTGGACTGGCAGAATTAATATTGTCAAAATGGCCATGCTACCCAAAGGGTCATACAGATTCAGTGCAATTCCTATTGAAGTTTCAATGACGTTCTTCGTAGAAATAGACAAATCAGCCATGAAATTCATTTGGAAAAATAAGAGGCTCAGAATAGCCAGAGCAATCCTCAGCAAGAAAAGTGAAGCCAGGGGATATCACAACCCCAGACCTTAAACTATACTGCAGAGCTACAGGAACAAAACCAGCGTGGTATGGGCACCTGATTGGCAAGAAGACCGATGGCATAGAAAAGACGGCACAGAGAGAAACCCACGCACATGGATCTTATTTATGTAAACTGTTCTCTACCTTGGGCTTCTGCTGGGATCCCAAAGCGTCAGAAGCACGACATCCTTCATTTACTAAAGGGCACTTGGTTATCAGGGGCGCCATCTTAGGTCTTTAGGAAGCATTAATAAAGGAGTTCCCAGTTGCCCTCTCGGTTTCCCCTTCATACCTCATTTCCTGACAATACCCTGGATTTGATATTTGCCCAGAGATATTTCTTCCTCTTGGCACACTTTGTCATCTAGAGACACAAGAAAATGTCAAAGCCAGCAAGTCCCGAGTTCCTTCTGTTCACAGCCATTCATTGAGCTGACCTGTCGCCTCTTGTGTATTATTTCGAGCATCAGGAACAAACAGGGTCTGACCTAGACATCTGCCTGGAAATCTCCTTGTCTAGATCACCCAGTGGACTGGACATGTCACCTGATTTCCACGTCACCCAGGCGGCAGTGTTGCTAAACGCTCTGCGGCTCCATCACCGGCACCGTCCCCCTCTGGGTCAGCACTGATCCGTGTGCGCCCATTCCCGGCAGCTCTTCTGAAGTTCATGTTTTATGAGAATCCCATTGAGTCCCCCTGCCCTCTGGAACCCGATGACATCAGTGTCACTATTATTTGAGGAAACTCAAGCCCAGAAAGCAAAAATCAGTGACCCTGGGCCTCCCAGAGAAGAAGTGGAGGATGGGGGAGTTGAACGTGGGATCCTGGCGCTCTTGGGCTATTATTATGATTTCCTTTCCTGAAATTTAATCTCCATTGTCCTGGCCAAGGTCTGAAGCTACGTCCATTTTTTCCTTGAAATGCCTGTTTTCCCCCAATAGATGCGTTTTTCTTTTGGCCAGGAAGAGATAGGTGAAGATGCACTTTCCGGAGTGGCTAGGGTTTCTCTTTACTCTGGGGGCCCTGGGACTCCCCGAAGCCCCCCCCCCCCGTTTCCTGGTGCTCCCCTTATTCAATGATGGGAAAGATGGAGGTTTGCTCTGGACTTTTGGGAGGTGGGGTCAGGACAGGTTTTCCGAGGGCTGAAGTCATTGACTCTTGAAGGTCGCTTGGGGGAAGAGAGAGGAGAAAGTGATCCAGGCAGGAAAGTCAAGTGACCTGCTTATACGTCCTCGGGGAATTGCCACCTCCCCCCCCACCCCCC
>NW_026000130.1:4495131-4506537 GCF_001458135.2 Marmota marmota marmota | reverse complement strand
ATCTTCCTAGGTCACAGATGCCCTCCAAAGCTAAACAGCAGCTCAGGATTTAGGGCAAAGCACACGCCCAAGGGAGGGAGACCTGGTCCCCCGGATGCTGTCAAATGTGCCGCCTGTCCTGGGTCTTGACCTGGGGTCCCAGGCTTTGTCTTCTGAGCGCCTGACAGACGCGGCCTCCCCTTCAGTGTCCAGGGTGAGCTGGGAGCTGCCCACATGGAGGGAGCCTGCAGATCTGCTGTGGGTCTCGGGGTCACATACAGTAGCACCCTGACTTCCCTCCGAGCGTGGGGTCCAAGACACAGTTTGTTTGCCAAGACCCTGAGCGATCAGATCCCAACCCCTCCTCTGCCACTCCTGTGGCCCTCTCCACCTCTGACCCCGTGGGAGACCACACTAACCTCCTGTTATTTCTTTTTGGTTATTTGATTTGAATTCAGGGTCCCTTGGCCACCGAGCCACATCCCCAGCCCTATTTAGTATTTTATGTAGTGACAGGGTTTCACTGAGTTGCTTAGAGACTCACTTTTGTGGAGGCTGGCTTTAAACTGGCGATCCTCCTGCCTCAGCCTCCAGATCCGCTGGGATGATTGGCATGCGCTATCACACCTGGCTGGGAATTTTTATGTTTGTGAATTTGGTGTTGCTACCACACAGATCAAGATTCAAAGCATTTCTGTTCCTGTAGGAGATGAATTTATGCCCCTTTCCAGCCCATAATACCATCTGCACTCTGAATGATACTTACCCTGGTCCCCATCTCCAGAGATTAATTATATCTATTCCAGGGCTTCCTATCCGTGGGACCACAGAGTTTACCTCTGGCTTCTTTCACTAGCATTACGACTACTTTTGAGCTACAACTGTGTTGTTGCATGTATTTTTTCATTTCCCTTAACTAGTAATATTCCATTTCATCAATGTAGCCCAATTTATTTACTCGTTCTCATATACTAAATGGACATTGAGCTTGCTGTCTTTTGTCTGTCATGAAGAAAGCTGACAAGGACACTTGAGGACTAGTCTTTGTACACTCATGGATTTTGATTTCTCTTGGGTAAATATCGAGGAGGCTGAAGGCTGTTTCTCAGGGTAGGTGATGATGATGATGATTGCCCCACATCCTCACCAGCACTTGGTATTATCAGCCTTTTCCATTTTAGCTCCTCTCCCCTGTATATGGCATTATCTCATTGTGGTTTTTTTTATTGGTATGACTGATGCTGTTGAGCAATCTTTTCCTGTGCTTATGGGTGAGTGTGGAGGTGTGAAAAGAGTTGACATTCAGGGACAACTCTCAGCCACAGGATGGAATTTAGTATATAAGTGATACAGCCTCCTTTTCCTCCGGGGGTCAACTGTGGATCATGATTCATGATGATTCTTAGACATGTCCTATTGGGATTAAGTCCTAGTTGCCCACAGTAGTAAATGCATCCTTAAGACAGTATTAGTCTGTTCTCCATTGCTGTAACAAAATACTAGAGGCTGAGTAGTTATAAAGAAAAGAGGTTTATCTAGATCACAGTAGGGGAGTCTGAAAGTTCAAACAGCATATTGCCAGCTCTGGCAAGGATGTCTTGGCTGTACCATATCATGGTGGAAATACGTGTGAGAGGGAGAGGTCGGATGGCAGACAGGAAGCCAGAGTGTGGACAGGGAACAGGCTTGCTCATCTATAAAAACTCACCCATACAGAAATGAACTGTGGTTGCCCATGAACTACCTGAATTCTTTCTTTCTTTCTCTTTGTTTTACTCCCTCCCTCCTTCCCCTTCTTGCTTCACCCCTTGGTCAGGATATAATGCAGCAGGAAGGCCCTCACCAGGTGTTGGGACCTTGGTATTGGATTTGTCAGCCTTCAGAACTGTGAGAAATAAAATTCCATTTGTAATAAACCGTCCAGTCCGAGATCTTCTGTTACAGCAGCGCAACGTGTACTGAGACCCTGCCCAAGTCAGAGAAGGAGAGGGAGCCACACCCTGGCCCCTGCCCTTTCCACTTCCTCCAACCCCAGAGCCTCCCTTGGGTGGACTCAACCTCAACCCTGCTGACCCAGGTCCTGGGAAATGCAGCCCTCAGGCTCAGGCCCCCTCAGGTTGAGAGCCGAGCCAGGTGAGGGCAGGACAGGGATATGAGGGCACTTGGGCCCAGACCTGGTGGGAAGGGAGTCGACAGGAGTCTCCCCAGGGGTCTAGGGGCTGCTCAGGTCTTGGCTTCCGGGCTGGACCCAGAGACCACCCTCTCTGTGTTTCAGGCTCAGTGGAGCATTCTCTGTCCCAGTCACCTGGCTCAGTGACAGCTGACCACACAGGATATGGCCCAAATACCTTCTCTCCCTCCTGGGCCACCCTGAGCTTTGCTGTCCCCGGGTGGTGGGGTGCTTGGGTGTCTGTGGTCTGTGAGATTCAAACCCACCCGAGTGGAAAATGGCAGGAGGCGTGCCAGCCCGGGACACCTTCCTCCTCAGCAGGAAGGAGGCCTCACGCCCCTGCTGGCCAGGCCTGCCACGGCAGATGGCGCGTCCAGCCCTCAGTGCCCAAGAGGGAACAGTCAGGCCAGGAGGAGGGAACTGGCTGGGCCCGTGGCTCATCTTGGCCTGGCCACTAATGGGTCAGTGGCCTTGGGAGTGGGTTTGTGCACCCCACCGTGTTTGTGGGGTCTTGTGAACCGCAGGAGGGGGGTCCTGGCTCGTGTCCCAGCGTCCTCTCTTCCTCAGAAGACATGACGTGGCCAGGGGCACACCCGAAAGCCCAGTGTGTCTTCAGCCCAGTCCTTCGGTGGGAAGAGCACAAAGTGACCCCCAGTGATCCCGGCCCCCTGGTATTCACACTGTGGGTTCAATCAGAGGTGTACCCCCAAAGCTCCGGTGTTAACGCAGAACTGTTCAGAGGTGAAAAGATTGGATCAGGGGAGTTGTGACCTCCTCAGTCCCTCCTGGTTTGAATGGCAGGGTGGGGCGTGGCTGGAGGAGGCAGGTCACTGCAGGTGACTTGGAAGGGTGCATGTCTCTCCCCCTTGCTTCCCAACCGACCCCTCCGTGAGCTGAGCAGCCATCCCCTGCAGGGCCCTATATTGCTATAACAAAATACCAGAGGCTGAATAGTTATAAAGAAAAGAGGTTTATCTAGGTCACCTGTGGCCCAGGGCAATGGAGCCTGCCGTCTGTTGGGTGCAGGATGGGCGACCTGCAGCCCCCCAGATAATGGGAAGTGGTTGGGAGAGAGGAGCCCACCAGTGTCTGTGGGTCTATCCAACAGCACCTCCTGGGGCTCAGGCATGGAAATGCAGGCAAAATTCTCAGCCTCCAGGCCCTGGGCCATCCTGAGAGATGACAATGATCTTGCTTTCAGAACCTTCTCCTATCCTTTTTCTCATTCTCTGTTAATTCTAAGTCTTCTGGGCTCTGTTCTTCTCTTCTTAGCTGTTGTTTTCTGTTGGGCGACCATGATCTCTGGCTTGGACCACAGTAAGAGCCTCCTCACGGACCTGCTTCTTGCTTTCCCTCTGCAAACCAGCTCCTCTCTGAAGCCAGGGGAGACTCTAGAACACAAGGACTATCGTGTCACTCCTGCTCTGGAACTCTCAATAGCTCCCCGTGGCCCTCAGGACAAAGTCCTGGCTCCGTGCCACATTCTACAAAGTCCGGCTCAGGCGTCTCTCCCACCACCATCGACTACGCCCCCCGTCTCTGGCCGTGCTGAGCTATGCATCTCCCGACTCTGCGTCTCTCTCTGCTGTCCCCGGGATGTGCACATTTCTGTTCCTTCTGGATGGCATACTCATCCTATGCAGCGCCGTCACCTTCAACTTTGAGACCTGCTGCCCACCCTGAGGAGTCACCTTGGACATATCTTCCTTCCACAATGGGAGCTAGGCACCCACCTGTCTTTCTCTGCCCCATCATAATCACATCTTGCTGTACTACACCTACCCTGTAGGTCTTGGACCCATTTTTATTCACCATAGTGTTCTGAGTGCCTGTTCTGAGTACAGAGCCAGGTACATAGTAGGTGGTTAATAAATGCTTGCTAAATGCATGAATACATCCACACCAGCTCCCTACCATTTATGGAATCTGATTTAACTAGAGTTTGGTGGGCAAATCTCTCCTGACCTGTTCCACCTTTCCTACCTAACCTCGTTCCCCTTAATATGTACCCTCACCCAGCCCATGTCTTCTCATTGTCCTGCTTGGCCACAACCCTCTCCTGACGGCCACAGCTTCTGCTACACCATCCTTTCCGTGCCCTGGGAGTCTGTTCCCCCTGCTCTCTGCTTGTCCAGGCCAACTCACGTCCTGACCCCTTTACCTACCTTTGGTGCCTGTGTCGGCCAGTTTCCCTTTACTACAATGAAATGCCTGAAACCAATCACTTACCAAAGAAAAAACACTATATCTTTAGCTCCCTGTTTTTGAGCTTCGAAGGCTTTGTGCCTGCGTCAGCTCAGTTCTGATCCGGGTGGTGGGGAGCAATGGCAGGACCATGCGTCACAGCGAGTCACAAGCCCAGAAGCAGAGAGAGGGAGAGGGGACTAGCTAGGGTCCCACATCCCCAGTGACCTAAGGACCTTGCATAAAGACGCACCTCTTTAAGGTCCACGGCACCTCCCAATACTGCCACCCTGAGGACCAAGCCTTCACATGTGGATCCCTGAGGGACACTAGCCACATGCAAGTCCATGTGTCCAATGGTGGAGAGGATCTGAATGAGAGGACAGGTTGAGGGCAATGCTGGGGCTCAGGGAGTCACAGCCTCAGTAAGTGCCCAGAGGTGGGACAAGTCTATCCTGGACAGAGAACCGTCCTGGGCCAGGCTCACATGCACATTCTCACTTAAGCTGGTCACACGTGTCATGGTGACATTTTACTGCAGCTGAGATGCCAGGTGCTGGGGTCAGATGACCTGGACTCGGAGCACAGCTCCTCCAATGACCAGCCAGTGACCCTTCATGACGGACACTTGCTACCCTTCTGGTCCCCAGAGGGACACCAGCAGGACAGGCACCCACCCCCTGGGCTCCTTGGGAGAACTTGGAGTCAACGCATGGGAGGTGCTTGGAACCATGCTCAGCTCAGTAGACATTAGCTATTATTAGAGTCTCCAACTGTCCCATGTGGAAGCCGCCAGCCACACGTAGCTATTTCCATTTAGAGTCATTAAAATTCAGCAAAATGAAGGATCCAGTTCCTCATCACCTTAATCAATCAATGTGTCAGGTGCTCAGTAGTCAGGGAGTTGGAAGGTGTAGATGGGAAGTCCCCATCATGGGGGAGGTTCTGTGAGTCGGGTCTGCTGAGGAAGGACACGTAAGAGGCAGGAGAGCTGGGGTGGTGGAGGGCGCCGTAGTTTGGATCTGGGATAACCCCCAGCGGCCCGTGGTCTGAGGCTTGGTTGCCAGCCTGCGGTGCTGTGGGAGGTGGTGGGATAGGCCTTTAAGAGGTGGGGCTTAATGGGAGAAAGTCAGGTGATCAGAGGCATGCCCTTGGGGACACTGGGGACCCCAGCTCCTTCTCTCTTGCTTCTTGGCTACCGTGAGGTAAAGAGGCTTGCTCCATGTGCTTCTACCATAATGTGCTACCGCGGGCACAAAGCAACATGGCCAAGGGACCGTGGGCTGAAATCTCTGAAGCCATAAGTCAAACTAAACCTTTCCTCCTTTTAAAATTGATTATCTCAGGTATTTTGTCACAGTCTTGGTAAACGGACTTAGACAAGAAGACAGGGTGAGAAATCTCCTCTTGTCCATTTGGAATTTTTATCGTGTGCATTTATTACTCAGTAGAGCATGAAAACAAAGCACACGACAAACAGTCCTGTCAAGGAGAGACTGGGGCTCAGAGAAGGTTCGAGACCACAGCACGGGATGGTGGCCAAGCCGAGGCTGGGCCTGAACTCTCGACTACCAGGCAGCAGACAGGGGGCTCAAACGGAAGCGTGGAGCCCACAGGCAGGTGATGTTCCAGAGTCCGGCCCTGGAGACTCCAGGGAGCCCTTACGTTCCTCTCAGTCACGAGGCCCATCTCCTGACAGATCCCCGGGCCCTGCAAACACTTGGCAGAAAAACAAGAGGCGCCTAATCCTGATAACAAAGGGCGTGGCAGGTGGCGGGAGGGCCTCCGGGAGTATTCATGAGGCTGCCACGTGGCGCTCTCCAGATTTCCTGACAGTCCCCAGGTGAGGACTCCGTTGTCACTTTGCCCCCAATCCTGAAAGCAAGTGCGCACAGTGGCCGCAGCAGGTGTCGTGTTCGTGGTGCCCGGAGCCTGCTGGGCAGCCTGCAGCGGGGGCCTGAGCTCCTTCAGCAACGTGGTGGCTGCGGGGGAGGTCCCCACTGACACGGGGGCTGGAATCCAGAGCCCAGAGGAGGGGGATCGGGGGGCTGCGGGTCAGGAGGACGGCAGGCTGGGGAGGAACCGGTGTGATCCAGCACGAAGGAACCCTGGGTGTCGAAGCGTGTGTGATTAGACCTGGGAGACAGACAGGGCTGTCCCTGTCTCCAGCTGTTAGAACGGGTGCCAGGCCTTCTGTGAGGCAGGAATGTCCACCGAGGCCCTGCGCAGGGGGTACAGGGAGGATGGAGTAGGGCCGTTCCCGGGTCTTCAGGTCAGGGTCCAGGGAGAGAAGAGGAAACAGAGGGCCCTGGAAGCCTGGAGGGGCGGAGGCCTCGGGCCAGTGCTGGACTCGGCAGTTCCCCAGGACCCTGTGGTGCGCAGCTGCTCTGTGGACCCCCAGCTCCGGGAACCTGAGAACAGGCTCTTTGTCGGTAACAGAACTTTGGTAGATTCCCGCACTCTCTCCACTGCTGCTGAAACCCCCGAGGGACTGTCCCTTCCCCTCCCTGTCTCAGGCCACCCCTTTGGAACCTCTTCCATCATTGGTCCACTTTGGTCTTGAAGCCCTGCCCTGGGCGCCCGCCACTCGCCCGTTTAACCAGCTGTTCATCCCACACCCGCCCCAGCAACCAGCCAGCCGCTCAGTCAACAGGCTGGAGGTCCAGTCAGCCACTGACCACCCAGCCGACGGCCCGACCAGCCAGAGGCCAACCAGAGGCCAAGCAAGGAGCCCAGATTGACGGGGGTCAGGCAAAGCCATACCATGACCAGACCCAAGCTGGCCGAGGACTCGGCCTTCCTGTCTGGTTCGCCTGTCCCCGCCTGCAATCACCTCTCTGCACACTTCTGAGCCTGTAGAGCAGCGGTTTTCAAACTGGGTTCCGTGGGGCCCAGGTTCCGTGGAAGAGTCCTGGGAGCGCTTTGGGCTGTGTGTGGCAGCCAGCGGAGGCGGGCAGGCAGGGCCTGGGACCCTCATCCTCACGGTCTCCCTCTCTCTTGTTTCATGTATTGAGATTCGGGGTTAGATTTTGTCTGGAGAAAGTGTGTGATGTCTTGAAGTTGGAATCCATCCGATGTGTTAAAGTTTGAGAACCAACTTACTTCTGGGCAGTAAGTTGGAGATTGTGTCCCCGTGGGCCTGGGGGAGGTGTGGTGGAGGCCCTGGGCTCGTGATCACGAGAGACGGCTGGCTGTGTCCCCCGGGGGTCCTGGGGCTGTGTCCCCCTGAGGTCCTGGGGCCGTGTCTCCCCGGGGTCCTGGGACACGGTGTCCCGGGGCCGGGTGCTCTGAGGAGCCCCGGGAGCCCTGCCTGTAGGAGGGTCTGAGGGGCAGCAGCCTCTGGCCACGTTTCCCATGGTCCCAAGCGCAGCTCGCCTCCAGTTCAGGGTTGGCGGGAATTTCCAAGCTCCTGGCAGGGAGGAATGTCCTTGGACGCCGTGCCCGCTAGGAACCGACTCCAAGAGATCTTCCGGCCGTGGCGGGGCCTCCCCATCTGCCTGTTCCTTGGAGTCTCCACAGGGAAGGGAGCCTGCGTGGGAAGACAGAGTGAGTCACAGACACATCACCATCCAACCCTCAGAGGCTCTGGGTGGGGCGTGGGGCCAGGGACATCCTCTTGGGCTCCAAACCCTCAAAGTGGAAGAGTAGCCAAATCGGGTTCCCACTGCCAGAGAGAAATCAGAGCAGGGAGGCTGCACCTTGCCTTTGCTGTGTGGCCTTGGGCAAGTGGCTATACCCCTCTGAGCCTGTTTCCTGTTCTGTGCAAAAAGCAGCTAGCTAGTGACTATCACTGCAAAGCACATGGCCACAGGGGGGACATGTCTTCGTTCGGTGGCAAATGGCCACACAGGGAGTTTCTAGAAGAGCTGGGATCACCACTGAGGTTTCCAAGTTGACATCTCTTTCCTCAACCCTGTGGACAAGCCGGGGACATCTTTCTTGTCTTTCTCTTTCTGGGGGGTGTTTTCCTCTCAGGCAGGGAAGAGCTGTCCCTGGCTGTGAGGCTCAGCTTTGCTTCTGTGCCAACGCCTGGGGCTGACTCAGGGGGGCTCTTGATCTCCTTCCCAGCTCCCTGTCCCCGACGCCAGCGGGTGTGGGTTTCGGTCTCTCCCAGGGAACATTAGCCGTCCCCACCAGCCTGCCCTGGAGCTGGGAGCCATCATTTATTCAGAAGCAGTGCTGGGAGCGTTTGATGGATTGGTGACAGCCCAGCTCTGCTCTGTGGGCAGCTGATGGCCACGCCATCACAGTTTTAGGTATTAGGAGCGCCATGGGGAAGATAGATCTCGTGCCTCGGGGGACCCTGGGACAACAGCTCTTGAGCGATGTCCTCCCACACCTTCACGCTCACCTGGCAAGAAGACAGTCCCTCCATGCTGCTTTCCACCAGGCTACCGCGTGAGCACCCTGTGGGGGGAAATCTGCTCCTGGGATGGGGAGGAGGTCCATTTCGGGGCTAGGAGGGGTCCTCGTGCTGGAATCAGTCTGCTAGAGGAGAGTGAATTCTTTGAGATCACATGGTCCAGCCCGCTCACTTAAGCCATAAAGAATCCAAGGGTCATGCTGGGTGTGGTGGCTCACGCCTGTCATCCCAGCAGCTGGGGAGGCTGAGACAGGAGGATCGCCAATTCAAAGCCAGCCTCAGCAAAAGTCAGGCCCTGCTGGGAGCCATTAGCCAAGTAGGTATGACAATTTCCTTGCCAGCGTACCCCATGTTGCTGACATTTTGCAGTGACATTGAATGTAGTTGACCTTGCTCAAGGACCAGGGCAGATTAGGGTGTTCCCGGTTTAACATAATCGTGTTTAGGGCGTTCCCAGTTTAGGTTCCAGGTTTAAGGTTTAAGATTATTCCTGCTGGGAATAGGGCGTATCCTGCTGCCTAAGTTCCCCTTGAGTTCTCACGGGATTCAGACAGTATATTTTGGGAGACAGAAGCCCAGTGAAGGTGAATTTGGGAGAGAACGTGGATTTCCCCAGAACGTGATTGTAGACGGCTGGTGTGAGTTCGGGAATAAAGAGTTGCTGTTTGAATCTACAAGCTGTGTGGTGGCTCGTGATTGTGTGCCCAGCCAGACTGCGGCAAGGCCCTAAGCAACTCAGTGGGACCCTGTCTCTAAATAAAATACAAAATAGGGCTGAGGAGGGGCTCAGTGGTTGAGTGCCCCTGAGTTCAATTCCTGCTATCCCTCCCCCATCCCAAAAAAGAATCTGAGGGTCAGAGTAGAGAAAGATCTTATCCTGGGCCACCAACCAGAAGGCTGCACCCTGACCTTCCCCGACCCCTCTTTACTGCTGGAGTTGGGAATGAGCTGCACCATGGAGAAAAAGAACCTTGGAGGAGATCCACATCTTCATGAACTCTCCCAGTTTACAGAAAAAGAAACTAAGGTTCAGAGAGGACCCTGGTCCTCCGGGTTGTCAATTTCCCAGTCATCGCGGTTTTGTGCGGCTGCCCCTGGAACCCACCTCAGTGCGTAGAGCATAACGTGTGCAGGAGATATTCGTTGAATGAAGGGACAAGTGGTCATGAGCGCAAGATCTGGAGCTGGAAACAGGAGATTGAAGGCCCACCTGGGGGACAGTGGCCTGAGTATGATCACCGCACCCCCTTATTTATTCACCTTTTAGCACTTCCCACTATCTGCAATGATCTCAGGGTATCTATGTTCATTGCTCCTCTGCTCTGAGGGACTATGTGGACATGTCCATATGATGAGTATGTGTCATAGCACACACACAGGACAGGGCCTGGCCAATAATAGCTGCTCACTTAATCTTGTTTGAATGAGCAAATAAACAGAAAGGTGGATGCAAATTGTCTAATGCAAGCAGGTGTGCTGTGGATATATATTTCCTTTCACTGTCTCATCTGAGACCGCCCAGAGAATCTGGTGTATTTGTCTAGTTCTCATTGCTATAATAAAATAGCCGAATTGGGAACATTATAAAGAAAAGAGGTTTATTAGAACACAGTTTTGGAGGCCAAAAGTCCTGAATCCATCCAGCCTTTGGTCTGGGCCCTTTGGCTGTGTCACATTTTGGCAGATGGCACCATGACAGGAGTGAGTGTGAGAGAGATCACATGGTGATCCCAGGAAGCCAAGAGAGATCCGCGGGTCAGTCTTGCCCTTTTATAATGACTTAGTCTTTCAAGAACCAGCTCACTCTTCTAGGCCAGTGACAGTGGCCCCCACTGACCTGATCTCCCTGCACTAAGCCCCACCTCCATCACTACTCCCAGGACCAGGGAACCCTTGGGAAGCTTTTGGATTTAAAATAACTGTCAACACTTCAGGCAAGTCCCTCTCAGAGGTCACTGCAGGCACCGTGTTCTCTGTGGGAGGCTCTTGGACATATCTGGATGGATGGTGTAGTTTTTCAAAGCAGGTGGGGCTGTTTTCTATCAATCAGGAGATTTTATATTGATAAAAAGTCACATTTTCTAAAAGAAAAGGGAAGATTTGGCAAAGCCAGATCTGCCTTTCTGCTTGGGGAGGAAGGACTGGCACTGAGTGGCCACCACCTATGGAGTCGGGAGGGACATATGGCGTCCGCTTGGCCCCAGGTGCCCTGCTCCTCTCAGTAGCCTGTGCCCCGTCCACCTGTTCCTGTGACCCGTGAGCATGGACATCCCCGGATTCATTCTTTCCTGGCCCTGCTGACTGGTCAGGGCCACTCCTCTGTCCCCTTCCCTGTTGAGCCACAGCTACTCCCTCAAGAGTGCACTGTCCTGCGGGGCAGCCCCTAGCTTGCAGCTCCCAGCCCGCCCTCGCCCTTGGAGTACAGATCCTCAACTCTGTGCAGTGGATTCTCCAGGATCCAGTGGTTGGTGAGGAGGGAAGCCTGGGCAGGGCCTCCCGGGCCTGTTTGGATCTCCGACGTGTCTCCAATTTCCCTGCTTCTTCTCTGGCCCCAGATGGGGGACTCGGGCGGGGGCTGCTGGGCACAGATGGCTTGCTATTTACGACAACCCGGACCCAGCACCCCTCCCCCAGCCCTCCTCTTTCTTTTCTAGACCTGCCCCAATGTGTTGGAGGTGTGTGGTGTCGTCCCCATCCCCGTCCCCCTGTC
>NW_026000130.1:4490082-4495107 GCF_001458135.2 Marmota marmota marmota | reverse complement strand
CCCCATGTCCCCCCCATCCTCCCCATCCCCCCCAATTCAGCCATGCCCACACCATCAGAGTGGGGGAGAAATGTGGGGCAGAGGGAGCCTGGGGAGAGGTGTCCCTGTAACTCTCTGCCCAGATGTGGCTCTTGGTTCCCCTGAAGAAGCATTAGAAATGCAGACTTTGGGCTTTGACCGCTGCTAAATCAGAGCTGTGTGTCAGTGAGTGTGTGTGTGTGTGTGTGTGTGGTGCTGGGATTGAACCCAGGGCCTTGTGCTCTCTACCAACTGAGCTGTGTCCCCGGCCCCAGAAGCCGCGTTTTAATTGGTGTGGCCAGAGCTCCTCTTTTGTCTGTCTGGGCTGCAGTTCTTTCTCTGGGAGAAGCCATTCCCCCCTGTGGGCATTCTACAGCGCATACACTGATATATAACTTCAGAAGAGCAAGTGGCCCCTGGCAAATTCCGTATTACGCGTCAATAAAACAGAAGAGAAAACATAACGATTCCCAAAACCACACTGGGACCTGATTCGCACCACCCCCAGCCCCACTTCTAGAGCCCAGCCGGCCAGCACTGGGTTTGCAGATTCCAGTCCTCGAATCCTCTGTAGGACAGGGTTAGGTTCTTGCTGAGATTTGGACTCCCCTGGGGAGATTTAAATATTGCTCATTAGAGATTTTTTAAAACCAATTTAATTGACACACAATAATTGTACGTATGTCTGGGGTGCAGAGCTGTTTTGATACAAGCATACACGGTGCGACGATCACATTGGGGTGATAATCAAACCCACCACCTCAAATGCTTATCTTCTCTGCACTGAGAACTTGCTGAATGCTCTCTCCTGCTATTTCAAAATGGAGGTACATTATTGCAGAATATAGTCACCCTATTGTGCAAGAGAACGTCACATCTTCTTGCTCCTGTCCATCTGCAACATGGGACCTGCTGGCCATCCTCCCCTCATCTCCTTCCGCCCCCCAACCTCTGGCGATCGCCTTTCTGGGAGATCCATTTCAGGTCGCACCCAAGCGAGAGCAGGGGCCAATTGTCTTCCTGTGCCTGGTGGCTTTGCGTAACCAACCGCCTTCCTGATTGGTCCACGCTGTCATGAATGACATGAGCGAGTCTAACGTAATTGGCCTGAGTGTGAAAGGGGGCGTGGCTTAGCAGCAGTTGGGTGTGACCTGGGAGTAAAAGGGGCGTGGTATAGTCGCAGTTGGGCGTGGCCTGGGGTGGAAGGGGCGTGACTTAACCGCAGTTGGGCGTGGCCTGGGCGCTGCGGAGATTTTAAAAGCTCCCCAGATCCCAGCTGCAGCCAGGACTGACAACCGCTGTTACAACTTCAGGCCTCCGTTGAAAGGTCCCAGGGGACAAAATCACTCTTTCAAATCCCACAAGGAGGAGGCTGAGGCTGGAGACCCACAGGGCAGCCTCTCCCTTTTCCCCTCGTGTTGGAATTGGACAGCGGCGTCGACATGGAAGGACGAGAACCATTGTATTAGGGGACAAGACCTGAAATACACATCTTGGAGTCCCAGCGTCCCCGTCTGGGGGAGATGCTGGCCTGCGAGCAGCTCAGAGGTGGCCGTCCACGGGCTGCCTAGGCGAGCACCGGCCCTTCACTCCCCTCTCTCTCTCCACCTCCCTACTTCATGCCTCCTGTTTTCTTGGATCTCAACCAGTGGGTCCCTTCTCTGGCCACCCTCAGGGAAGGCGGGTTTCCCTTGTTGCATATTTTCAAAGAATGGGGCTCTTGGCAGAGCCGGGCTGGCAGGTGGGTGCTGAGGCATGGAAGGCTGGGGACCCTTCTGGGGCTCGTGGTGTTGGCATCAGATCTGTGGGCCCCTCGCTGTGCTCCAGAGCACGATACAGGACTTACTAACATTGCAACTAATGAGCCAATGCATGGCTCGTCCAGGTCTCTAAGGTGCCACACTTGCGGGAGGGTTCTCCTTCCCACGTCCTCTAGGCACACGGGGAGGTACTGGGTCGGCCCTACGGTGTGCACTCACTGAGGCATAGCTGGCTTTCGTGGGTCAATAATTTTCCAATAATTAGACTTCCATGCTCGTATGTCTTGTGGTTTAAATATGACTCAGTTATACCTCTGTTGCTAAAGTAACTGCATACGTAAGCCCTCAAAAATTTGCTTTTAACAGTGCTGGGCTACTGTGGATTTGTGCTATTTAGGTAACTTGCAATCTACTTTCAGGACAATATAATTACATGGCTGGGTTATTTTTAATTTCATGGGGCAGAATTTCTCGAGTTTCAGTCATACCAATGCCACCTTTCAGATTTTCTTCTCTATGGTGTTGTGAATTTAATATTTTCCTTTAAATCTACCCATTAAAAATATCAGTAAATGCCCTCATTAAAATATCAGTAAATGTAGCTCAAAAGGAAACTTATATGACCACAGAAAATAGAAAATCAGTTATCGCAGCATTGCTCAGGTAGACGGTAACCATAAAATATTAGACTTTCACATAAACGATGAGAACTAGAACAAAGCTATTCAGTGTCCACTTGGTACTGCTGCCTGCCCTAGGCTTTGAGGCTGCTTCGTCATAGAGGGAGACCAGCAAGTGTTGGAGAAGGTGTTAAAACCCATCAGCACCAAATTGAGACTTTGGATAGGTATATCAGAAGGACTGAACAAGAATTGAAAAAGAGAATAACTTTCTTACACTCTCATTCAATATTTCCTGAGCAGATATGTCACCACAAACCCCACTTATGCATAATTATACTGCACTAATAAAAACACACAAAATGTTTATTTAGTGTCTAGCCCTTGTCATAGGAGATCATTTTATCGTGTAAACTTATTTGCATGAGCCCAGTGTGGTGGCACCTGCCTGTAATCCCATAGGCTAAGGAGGCTGAGGCAGGAGGATCACAAGTTCAAAGCCAACCTCAGCAATTTAGTAAGGCCCTAAGCAACTCAGTGAGACTCTGTCACTAAATAAAAAATATAAAAAAGGGCTGGGGATGTGGCTCAGTATTTAAGTGCCCTGGTTGAGTGCCCTTGGGCTCAATCCCTGGCACATTAAAAAAAAAAAAAAGAAGAAGAAGGAAAGAAAGCAAGCAAGCTCATTTGCATGAACTCACTCACAGTTACTCTTGTCCAAGTCAATAGCAATTTTAAGTTTGGCCATCAGTTTACTGCAATTTATTTTTATTTTTCCTCTAAGTTCTTTCTTAGAGTCAGATTAAAAGGGTGGAGATTGGGTGAGTCTTGAGATCTTTTGTTCTGCCCAAACTGGGGAGTTCAAACTGCTGACAGCCCCAGAAGCCTTTGAAGTGGAACTGTCTGGAGTTGGAAGTCTGCCTTTATCATCTGTTTGCTCTCTGATCTTGTGCAGAGCACTTCACTTCTCTAAGCCCACATCTTCTTAGCTGCAAAATGTGAGAGTCCTGCGAGACTTACATAAAAGCATTCTGTGGGGATCCCCTACCACAGGACCTGTGGTCCATAATTGATCGTTATTGTCCATTCTGTAAGCTCATGACAGCTGGACACTGTCTCTCTTGTTGCCATAACACTAGCACCCGGCACCTGGTTGATGGTCAATTAAAAAAATCTCACACTTGAGGCAGGGCGTGGTGGCACATATGTCTTTATTCCTGGTGATTCTGGGAGGCTGAGATACAAGGATTGTGAGTTGGAGGCCCAGCCTCAGCAGTTAAGTAAGACTCTGTCTCAAATAAATAAATAAAAATGAATAAAAAGGGCTGGGGATGTAGCTCAGTGGTATAGTGCCCTTGAGTCCAATCCCCGGTATATAAAAAAGAAAAAGGCTCACACTTGAGGAAGTTCAAGGTTGCAGAGGGCGGGGAACGCTGTAGGCTCATGAAGGCTTCTGGGGAAATCTCCTATTAGGTGGTTGAAGAGTATCAACTTAGACATTGCCTTTGGGGGCAAAACAGCTCATGAGATTCCTGAGGGGGCAGGTGCTGTGCTGGGGAGTCAATAGGAAGGGCTTCAAACTGTCCCACGGATGGTAAAAATGAAGACAGCAGGTCTTCATTTACCCTAGTCCATCGGGGCTAGAAGGACAGTGTCCTCTTTTTATAGAGGAGAAAACCGACATCTGGAGAGGAGGTGACTCGACTAAGGGGTGCAGCTTGTTTGAAGCCAGCAGAGGCTTGAACCCCTGTCCTCGGATGGCTTGTCCAGCGCTCCGCTCCCGCTTCGCCTCCTGTCCTGTCTGCCTCCTCCACCGCTGTCATATAATGAGAAGCAGCTGGGTTTTCTTTCCAGAACTTCATAAAGCCCCGGTCTTCATCTCCTTCCTTTCTGGGAATCAATCCGCATTCAATGCAGGCACCTGCACAAAGCAGGGGAAGCTGGGAGTCTCCTTGCGTACCCGCCGGGCCAAGCTGCGATCCTGGGGGTGTGAGGTCAGGGTGTGCACAACAGAGGGAGCGCCAAGCCTAACCAGCTCCGGGAGGGCGGGGCTTGATGTCTCCCCTGGGTTTCATCTGCTGGATTAAACGATGCTGATCCCTGAATATTATGCAACATGAATAAGAAATAGGGGAAAAGAAAATAGAAAAAGAAAAAAAGAATTAAGAAGAAAAATAGCAACTGGAATCCCACTACCTAGAGCTAGCCACTGCTGACCCCTAGCCCCATTTCATTCCAGTTCTTTTCTCTGCTTATATAAAATCAATTATATTTCCTTTTCTCCCACCCCAGTAAGCTCACAACGAATGTACAGGGCTTTTATCCCCCTTGCCTATTCCAACCATTGGCTCATGTTAACAAAGGTTATTATTATTATTATTATTATTATTATTATTATTTTATTCATGGACTTGGAGAAAATAAATAATTTTTATATTAAAATGCCGCAGTCCGGCTGCAGCAAAATAACCGGGGGGTGACGAACAACTTGTGTAGATTGATACAGTAGGAGCGGGAGCCCTTTATTGTAGGACAGGAGCAGTATTTATACATTCCACACAGCTTATCTAATTAGCATAAACTAGATACATCAGTCAACCAATAAGGAATCTCCACACTTAATTGCT
>NW_026000130.1:4480416-4488644 GCF_001458135.2 Marmota marmota marmota | reverse complement strand
GGGGGGGGACGAATAACTTGTGTACGTTGATACAGCAGGAGTAGGAGCCGTTTATTGCAGGACAGGAGCAGTATTTATACATTCCACACAGCTTATCTAACTAGCATAAACTAGATACATCAGTCAACCAATAAGGAATCTCCACACTTAATTGCTTGCTTTTGTTACTTCTCAAACCACTCCCTCTGGCATTTTGCCAGGCACCATCCAGACTTGTTTAGGAACTCTAACATTCCCCTGGCAAAATGCCAGGTGTTATTTTGACTTGTTTACAGACTCTAACATTAAAAGTGATACAGCCACATTTTGAAGTAGATGTGAAACGGGCCTCCATTTTGTAAAGACATTACAAGGCTTCAAAGAAAATTTAAAGATTTCAAAAGTGTGCTAGTGGTGTGGACTCCACTCCAGAGCCTCCAGTTAGACTGTCACAGTTTTGTGCTATTTGAGGGGGTAGGTGGGAGAAGTATTGGGCTATTATAAGATGTTTTATCACCAAGCAACACATATGTAATAGGTTATATATATATTTAATACATTATATAGGTTTAATATGATCTATATTTCTATTTTGTGAAATGCAATATACTTCAGATATAATAGCTTTATTGAGATATCATTTACATACCATCCAATTCAGCCATTTAAAATATACATTTCAATGGGTTTTAGTACGTTCACAAAATCGTGCTATCAACGACACAATTTTAGAATGTTTTCATTGCTTCCAAAAGAATCCCCGAATCCCTGCATGCCTTAGCAGACACTGGCCATTTCTCTCCCGTCTCTTTTCCCCAGCCCTAGGCTACCTTTAATCTACTTTGTTTCTATATATTTGCCATATTTGCCTGTACTTGTTTATTTTTAAAAATCATTTATTTATTTATTTATTTATTTTTTGCAGTGAGGGTTGAAGCCAGGGCTACTTTACCACTGAGCTACCTTCTCAGCCTTTCTTACAATTTTTAAAGAATTTTGAGAAAGGATCTTACTAAATTGCTGAGGCTGGCCTGGATCTCAAGATCCTCTTGCCACAGCTTCTCAAGTCACTGGGATTACAGTCCTGAACCACCATGCCTGGCTTGTTCTTGATATTTCATATAAAAATTATGCAATTTGTGGCTTTTTAAAAATCAGACTTTCTTCATTTGACACAACATTTTAAAAGTTAGTCCCTGTTGTAGCATGTGTCTGGACTTCATACCTTTTTAGGGCTGAATAATATTCCACTTTAGAGTTATATCACATTTTCCTTATCCATTCATCTGTTGAGGGACTTTTGGGTTGTTCCAGCTTTTTGACTACGTGATGAATGCTGCTGGGAACATTTGTGTTTAGCTTTTGCTTCATTTCACTGAAGGGGGGAATTGCTGGGTTATATGGTGATTGTGTTTCTTTAGGATTCACTGCAATGTTTTCCAGAGTGGCTGGTCCAGTTCACACTCCCAGGAGCCCTGTAGGAGAGTCCGGGTTCCGTTCCACCCCTACCTGCCACTGGAGCCACTCTAGAGGGTGTGCCGTGGTCTGTCTGATTTGGATTTGTGTCTCCCAACTGACTAACGATGTTGAAGATCTTTTCATAGCTTATGAGCCATGGGCCATTTGCATATCTTTGGAGAAGTGTCTGTTTAGCTCACTAGCCCATTTTAAAGTTGGATTATTTGGTTATTTATCTCTTCATTATTGAGTTATAAAAGTTCTTTGCCTATTCTAGATACGATTTCCTTAGCAGATGTATGAATTGCAAAGATTTCACCCCAAGTCTGTGGGTCGTCTTTGCACTTTTCGGATGTTATCCTTTGAAGCACAGAGATTCAAAAAAAATTTTTTTTAATGAAGTCTCGAGAGTATTTTCGAGATATAATTTTTTGATAGGATCCCGTGTTTCCTGTAGGAAAGCCGCGACTTGTTGAACCGACGTTCGTGCTGTTTCTGGATTCTTTGCTGGGATCCATCTGTCAGGCAGCGGGGTGCTGGTGTTATCTACATGACAGAGTTCCAGGGCAGGACGTGATTGTGGATAAATCTGTGAGCACAGGTCACACGGTTTCCTTGGGATGGAGTTCTGCAAGTGCTCTGGGTATAGATGCCCCCAAGACTCAGAGCTTGAGCTTGGGCTCCTCCTCTGGCTCCCGTCCACCCCACCAGTGTGGGGGGGTGCCCATTCACACAGCTCTGCTACCGACATTTGGAAAAGACAGCTGTCTTCCCTGACTTTTACATCTGAATTTTAAAATGTGCGTGTATGTTTCTGACTGATCTGGCTACAACTTTATAGGGGGGAATAATTTTGAGGTTGATCAGAGACATCTGTAGGCAGAAGAAATAGATAGTTTAAATCCCAGAACATCTTTTGAAAAATGCAGATTTTTTTTTTTTTTAGTACCAGAGATTGATCTCAAGGGCACTCGACCCCTGAGCCCCATCCCCAGCCCTATTTTGTATTTTATTTAGAGACAGAGTCTCACTGAGTTGCTTAGGGCCTCACTTTTGCTGAGGCTGACTTTGAACTCACGATCCTCCTGCCTCAGCCTCCCTGTCATCTGCTAGGATGACAGACATGTGCACCACACCTGGCTAAAATGCAGTTTTATTCCTTCTGCGGTCAGACAGAAATCCTGTGGAATGAGGAAACACCATCTTTGCTCAGTTCCTTGGGGCATCTACTTTAACGCACAGGCACTATGTAGCCATTCTGTCATTTCTGGGCTTGCCGACGGAGGGCGCCTTCAACATCAGTCACCCTGGGTCTCCTTGGCGCCATTCTTCAGTTTGTCTCATCCTGGTGACAAAAGTAATTTGGACTAAAGGGTCATTCAAATCATGCCCAAATTCTGGATTAGTGGGGTTTGAACATTCATAAAATCTTTGGATTGTCAGGCAGATGGTGGCTTCAGTCTGTCACAGATCTCTCTATCTATCCAACACGTCTTCAACATGGGCCACGAGATTGCCCCGAGTACCAGGGATGTGAGGCACACGCATGAACCAGGTGTGTGGTTGTTTTGTACTTAAAACCACTTGAAGTTCTCAAACCCCTTTGAAAATCTTAGTAGCCTTTCCCCCAGAAAACCCTGTACCCACAGAGGCATGCACACATAAATTGGTGGTCCTTAGAGACCATCAATAGACGACTCAACTCAGAATTGATATATTCCAATGAATTAAAAAAGATGAGCCAGGCACAGTGGCGCACACCTGTCATCCCAGTGGCTCGGGAGGCTGAGGCAGGAGGACCTTGAGTTCAAAGCCAGCCTCAGCAACAGTGAGGTCCTAAGCAACTCAGTGAGACTCTGTCTCTAAATAAAACACAAAATAGGGCTGGGGCTGGGGCTCAGTGGCTAAGCACCCGGGGATTCAATCCCCAGTGCCAAAAACTATGAGAAATAACTTGTTATAAGCCACTCAGCTTATAGTATTTTGTTATTACAGCCCAAACAGACTGAAGTTTATGGGGTTCACACAAGCCATCCTCCCACAATTCATTTGTTATTATTACTTCCAGAAGGGAACTGAGGCACAGAGAGGTCAAGCCACTTGTGTTAGGCCACACAGCTATGAAGTACACAGCAGAGTAAGTGTTGGGGTGGGATTGGAACCTGCGCCGTGCTCTCCACCTCTCCCATCTGCGACCTTGAAGTCTTCCGGCTACGATTATGTTGTATTCATCATCTGACAAGAGCTGGGCTCTGCGTCAGGATCCTGAGTGCCTTACTTGCCAGGGTTATGCCTTTAGTTCCCGGGTCCTGGGGGGTCCTGGGGGGTGTGGTGGGCTTCCCCGACTGGTCAGGTGATATTGTAATATTCACAGGACTGCACAATTCCCCCAGCGGTGCCTCTGGGGCTCTTCTGAAGACGTGCACCTTGGTGGAGGTCTGTGCAGGGGGAATGGGGAGCCCAGGGCCTGGGGTCCCTGCAGCGATGGTGGGTGGGGGGAGCCTGGGCCTGGGCCCAGCCCCTGCCCCTGAGCTCTGCGTGTGCCTCTGAGTCAGAATCCCTGGCAGGAAAGTAAACTTTCTGCACCTAGGGGAGGAGTGGGGAGCTCACTTTTCAAAAATAGGAAAGGCAGCCCCGTTGCTATGACGAAGTCCTCGTGTTTTCAAAACCCAAAAAATTTTGATGACCCACATATGAAAAGGCACCTACCACGTCCTTGTGAAAATACACAGAAACAACCGGCATCTCCTGCCCCATGTGAGTGGGGGGTGGGCGGGGGCCGGGGCAGCTTGTCTGAAGTAGGACCTCAAAGGCTCTGGGGTCCCCCACACTGGGCTCCCTCCACGTCACCAGCAAACCCCAAGCGCCCCCCACAGAGCCACTGCAAATGGGGGTGTCTTACAACAATATCTGAACAGGGATGGGAATCATCCACACAACATGGGTCTTTATGAAAACTAAGAGGAGCCTCGAGCTCCTGAGCCCAGAGCTTGGACCCACGGGTCGTGGACATCGGGTCGGCCAGCTGGCTCTGCAGTCTCCCCCCTGGGCCTCCGGGGTCCACTGCCCGTGACCAGCTTCGGCCTCCAGGTTCTGAGCTCCCGATCCTGGCCGTGGAGGCAGGGCCAGGGCCCCGGGCAGCTCCGGGGCCTCCCTCTTCCCATAGGCAAAATGGGCGCAGTCCAGGGAGACGGACAGAGGGAGGGACGGAAGGCGGAGGAAGGCCGAGCCAATGGGGCTCAGCACAAGTCACTGGTGACTCCGGGGGAGGCTGTAAGGGAATTCCTCGTCACCAACCCCCAGGTAGGGGACATGGAGGGGTCACCGGAGGCTTCTCACCTGTGCTCTGATGGTGACCCCAGGGGCCCTGGGGGGCCAGGGTGCTGAGGGCAGTAGATCTGACACAATCTGGCCTTATTTCTTTCACCTTAGGGTTTGGGGTTCCACACAGAGTCTTCTGGAAAATAGAGGCCTTTATAGAGAAAGACGGAGGCTGGTGGTCAGGGGGAGGCCGAGGGCTGGGGCAGGGGTGGGGGCCTGAAGAGTCCCCGAGGGCATGGGAGACCGGAGGCCTCGGGTTTCCCTGATGGAGCCGGGAGAAGAGACAGGCCCTGGGACAGAGGGGTCAGCGGGCAGGAGAAGGAGGCGCAGGCCAGCGACACACAGGTCTGGAGGAGACAGACCTTCATTTCATAGAAGGGACAAAGGAAGCCCAGACAGGGGAGGTGATTTGCCCAAATCCACACAGCAAGACAACGGCAGGCTTGGATTTGAACTCAGGTCTTTCTGACTTCAGAAGTTGTGTGTGTGTGTGTGTGTGTGTGTGTGTGTGTGTTAAGGTCATGCCCTTGACCTCTAGGCTGCCTTAAGATTCAGTGGCTTTGGTGTCTGGCCCTGGGGAGGGGCTCAGGTCAGGAATACTCCAGTGTGGGTCAGCCCCGCGGAGCCAGGGACAGCAGCCAGGGCAGGAGGCAGAGGTGCACAGGGCCACGTGGAAAAACAGGAGGGACACGGTGGCCATGTGCAGACGGGCCTGCAGGAGGGCGCTGGACTCTGCCAGGCAGGTGGGAGGACACGGGGCCCACCTGGAAGGCGGCTGGAGGAGAGGACGTCCAAGCACGGTTTCAAAGGACACAGGTTCCCAGGTGGCTGGGTGCAGGGTGGCCGGGTGGGGGGGTCACCTTTGCAGAAGGAACAGCTTGGAACAGGGTGGGTTCCGAACAGAAGGGGGCATGTGGCTGGAGAAGTGGGCAGGTTTGGGGCATAGGAAGCTTCTGTGCGTGTGTGCGTGTGAGTGTGCGCATATATGAGAGTGTAAATGTGTGTACATGTGAGCACGTGGGCAGTGTGCATGCTTATGTGTATAGGGGAGTGCGTGTGTGTGCACATGTATGAGTGTGTCCACGTGTGCGTGCATGTACTTATGCAAGTGCATGATTCTGTGTGTGCTCGTGTGTTTACCTGCATGTGTGCACGCGTGGAGTGGGGGTTGGGAAGCCCTCTGGGAATTACCATGATCGAGCAGTGGCTCAGAACTTGCTGTGTGGCTTTGGGCAGTTGCTTACCCTCTCTGGGCCTCTTTTTCACTGGCTGGAAAATGAAAGCTTTCCCGGAACACGGCTACATGGGGTTCCTGTCACCTGAGAGCTGGCAGACAGCCACCCATCTCCTGAGCTCCTCCCATCCCCTCCTCCCATCCCGTCTAGGGTTCCTGCTGACACCCCTGCAGGGCCCTCCCGTGGTCACAGGCCCCTGGAAAGCTGTCTTGCAAGAGGAGGGGCTGGGGCTGCTCTCCACCCCTGTCGCCCTCACCAGGAGGGTTCCGAGTTGGGGCTCCTTGTGCCCCACCCTCCCAGGGCCCCTCCATGTGTTAACCCTTCCCAGCCTGGAAGACAGCCCGGGGCTGGGGCGCGGCCTCCTGCACAGTTGAGGGCTGCCAGCCTCCTCCTCTGGCCTCCTGGGCCTCCTCGCCCTGGGTTCCCAAGACCCAACATCTCTGCGCTTCCCTCCCCCTGGATGTTTGCAGAGCCCAGGGAGCCGCTTCCCCTCTCTCCCCTCCCCTCCCCTCCCCTCCCCAGACCTGGTCTCCAGGACAGGAGAGGCTGGCCGTCCCGACAGGATTTCTGTCTGGGTGGGAGGACGCCTGAGGACCGCCATGCTGGGCCCTCCTGCCTGGTGAACTTGGAGTCTGCTGGCAGTCGGCCTGCAGGAAGGGCTGCTCCCTCATTTGGGAAAAACGGCTTCCTAATGCCCAACGGGGGAGGAGAGGAAACCCAGTGTTCATGGCTTTCAGCCTCGTGCCAGATCCCACGCTGAGTTCCCCACCCTGGTCTGGTCTCCCATGAGAGCTCCATTCCTCCCATTTGGGGAGGAGAACGTTGAGATTCAGAGAGGCTAGGAAGTTGCACAAGGTCACACAGCCAGCAGGTAGAGGAGGGGCTCTGACTCAGCTCTGCCTGCCCCTGAGGCCAGCGCCTGAGCTCAGCGTCCTCTGGGTGCTTCAACAGATCCCCATGAACTTGGTGGCCCAAGACAGCACAAAGTTAGATTCCTATGGTTCCGGAGGCCCAAGGTCCAACCGAGACTCAGGGTATCACCAGGGGACAGCAGGCTGGTCCCTCTTGGAGGCTCCAGGGCAGACTGTGCTTCTCGCCTCTCCTGGTGACCAGAGGCTGCCAGCTCCTTGGCTCCCTGCTCCTCCATCACCGGCCTCCTCCCCGTTGGGCCTCCCGCCTTCCCACAGGGACCCTTCCCACAATGCACCCCCTGGACGACCCAAGCTCGCCTCCACATCTCCAGGTCCAAATCACATCTGCAAAGTCCCTTCCCTGTCACCAGGGGGGTGGCATAGCCTCAGGATCTGGGGGTTAGGACAGGGACATCTTCTGCCATTTCTCATTTCTGTTGGTCCTGGACACGTGCCCTGGGGATCCTTCCTGGTACTTCAGGGGTCATGAGGGAGCACCCTATCCCATCCCTCGTGGGCAGTCTCCAGCAGGCAGGCTCCCTAGGGTGAGACCTGGATGTCCTGCTCACCAGCCTGGGCCTGGCACACGGAAGGAGCCCAGGAAATGGCTCTTGAGGGCTGAATGAACCAGAGAAGTTAAGTGAGTGGCCCAAGGCCACACAGGCGGTCCGGCCAGAATGGAGCTCTCAGTTCTAGGCCTTCAAGAAAGTTCAAAAAGGCACAGTGTGGGCTGCAGAGGATCCTGCAAGTCACAGAGAGCATCTTTGGGAGCCTCCTCTAGCCATCTGATGACCAGAGAGGTCAAGGAAACTTTAGTTCTAGAATGTTAAGAACTCGAGTCCCTTTAACACGAATCTCCAGGACTCCAGATCCCGGCAGCGGACGGTGGTCATGAAGCTGAAGTCTGATCCTCCATCTTGACCCCTGAGAGCGATTCCAGGGGTATAAACAGGTTTCCCTGCGCGTCCTGGCCTCTCCCAGGCCCCAGCCTGTCTGCCAGGCCCTGAATTTCAAAACCCTGTTGATAAATAAAAGTGCAAACAACAAGACAAAAACATCCTTTCGCTCCCAGGGAGGAAACCCCAAACTTTTCAGCCATGTTCCAAAGGGCGCCCCAAACCCCTGCCTTTGGGTGGCTGGAAGCCCCTGAGGGAGGGTCCTTGGCCAGGCAGCCCCGGGGGACTTTTCAGAGGGACCCCAGCAGGGCTGCATGTTCTCATCCGTCCCCCGGGACCAGGGGCCCAGCTGGACAGGAGCCCAGGGCCTGGCCTTGCCAGATGTGGCCCCCCCCCCGCCCCCCCGTGATTATATGAGCTCAGCCAGC
>NW_026000130.1:4444905-4480406 GCF_001458135.2 Marmota marmota marmota | reverse complement strand
CCCCCGGCTGATATACTGAAGCTCAGGACACCCAGGGGCGACTTGGGGGCGGGGCGTGGGCGGAGCTTGGGTGGCAGGTCCCAGGAGGAACCGGCGACTTCCAAAGTTCCTCCAGAGTTGGCTTCTCCCAGCGCTCCCTTTCCGGGGTCCCCAGATTGTACCGGCCACCAAGAGGGGCAGGAGCCGTTCCCAGGTGGGGGGACAGCACGCACCAAGGCCCAAGCCCTGAGTGGGGACAGAAGCAGCCGAGCAGCGGGTCCCTGGCAGGGAGCAGCCCGGGGCCGCATCTGCTCCCGGTTTGCGCCCAGACGGTGGGCGGGGCTCCCAGCTGCGCCAGGGGCGGGTCGCCCGGGTCCTCGCTGCCACCCACGGCTCCCGCGGGCAGGGGCGGCCTCCGCGGCCCCCACTCGTGCAGCTGGCGACCCGCCCTCCCCTCGCAGCCCGCTTCCTGCCCCTCCTCCCTCTCCTCCCTCCAGCTGTTTCTCTGGCTGAGTCCCGGTCCCTGTCCCTGTCCCATTCAGGGCAGCAGCCCTGGTGAGCAGGCAGCTCCGGACGGAGCGCGGACTCCCGGGAAGCCTCGTGGGGGCTGCTGCGCTCTGGGGGACTCCACGGGGGTCGCCAAGGGACCGAGAGCCACTACCCGAGGAGCCCTGTGACCAGGAGGAGGAAGCCAGGGACACAAGTGTCCTGGAAGTCCCCGGGAAGACGGAGCCCCGAGAGAAGGTATCAGGCTGGCTTTTCGACGTCTTCCAGAGGGACAGGGGAGGGGACCGCGGAGACAGCAGTTCCGATCTTCTGGTAACTTAGTGTTTGTCTACAGGCAAAGAGTTTAGAGGTCATTTTCAGATTTCAAAAGTAACGCCTGCTGTTTACCAACCGACCAACCGACGACAGCAGGGACACGGCGTCCTATAGGGATGGGGACCCCCATGCACGTGTGGCCGCACAGAATCTCCCACCATCTGGGTGGGAAGCCTGCTGGGTCCTTAGCCACCGACCTTGAACTGCCTTGCAGATCATTTCTATTTTTGCCAACATACATTTTGAGGGCTGCGTGGGAAGGGGCCCAGGAAGTCACTGAGCGCTCTGCGGTAGATTTGTCATTATTTTGAAGATGCCACGCTTTCCCCAGTGGGTCATCTTTTGTGTTTGTCTTAGGGACCCCTTTCCAGGGGTGCAACTGCGTCCTAGTGGGTGGCGCCAGCTCACAGTCTCTATGGCGTTGTATCTGGGTGCAGGGTTCTCACATCTCAGTTACCCACCCCTTGGACCTGAGGACCTAAGACTCTTATCCAGATGCTTCTATGTGCATTTCTTATTAATGTTGATGGTTCGCTCTTCTTTGATTATCCTGTTCAATTCTGTTCCTATTCTCCACCCCTGGGAACATTGTTTCTTTTTATTGATATTTAGGAGTTCTTTGCATATGAAGGATAAGATCCCCATGCCAGTGTGTTCTGTTGAAAATATTCCACACCCCCCCTGGGCCTCATCCTTGTGCATTTTAAATGGGAGGAGCCACGAAAAACGAGCTTTGGGCCAAATTACAAATAGACAACACATTGCAACGATCTATTAGCTGCTTTTGGATGGAAGTTGGATTGCTGGGAACTTTTTGGTTCACTGAGGCCAGGTCACAGGTCTGAGGTCACATGGTGAGGAAGCGGCCAAGGAGAGCCTGGCCTTCTTTTCTGTTAAGGAAAGCCCAACTTCCCCTTCTGCACACCTGCCTCCTTCTCAAGAGCAACCTTTTCTGTAGCTCTTGCTCTCTGGAAGGACAGACTCCTCTGGATGGCTTCATGCTGAGCTGCATCTGGTGCAGGAAGGGGGTGGCTTGGCATTTTCTTAAGAAGGAAGGTTTAACTTGAACTTTTGGGGCTCAGGTGGAAAGTCCAGTTGTCTTGTCTGTTGTCCTGGTAGCCTGGGAGCTCCTGGAGACCTTGAGTATCACTTTCTTTCTCTGTGTCCTCAGTCCCTTGTGCAAGAACTAACTTAACCCATGATAGGTTCATGGAAGAGCATTGATTGAATAAGGAGTAACCAGGTCTCAGTTTCACCATCTGAAAAATGGGGTTGGACTAAAGTGTTTACTCACTGACATGTCTGTTTGCAAGCCACTTTATTAAGATGACCCTCTTGAGTCTGCACCATGGCTTTATAATAAAGGTAGCAGGAACACACCTGTTTTACAGAGCAGAAGACCAAGGTCCAGAGGGGGGTTCTGAGGCTCTGTCTCCACAAGACACCATCAGGCACTGTGCTACAGGGGTCAGTTTGAACTGGTTGGCCACCTGACAAGTGAGTGACAGAAGCAAGTTATCCTTTACCTTGGTGCCTCAGTTCCCTCATCTATAAAATGGGGCTATGAATAGTAGCTACCTTGTAGGATAATTATAAAGATTCAATGGGACCATACATGGACAGCACCCCGCAGCGGCTTGTCATGCAGTAAGGTAGGTAGTATTAACAAATCTGTGCTGTTTTAGCTCACTCGGTTTGTGGTATTTATTGTTATAGCAGCCAACAAGAAACTAATACGCTTGTTGCCTGAACTCTTACTTCATTTAACACCAGGATGTCATAGATTCTGAATCCTGTTCAAACAAATCCAGGTATTCATTATTCTTCTTGCCATCATTTTTATACTACCATGCTGTTTAGACCTGTAACATTCATCTGAGCCAAACAGAAATGAAGCTGGGTGCAGTGGTGCATGCCTGGAATCCCAGAGGCTCAGGAGGCTGAGGCAGGAGAACCATGAGTTCAAAGCCAGATTCAGCAACTTAGTGAGGCCCTAAGCAAGAGCAAGACCCTGTCCCTAAATGAATAAATAAATAAAAGGCTCTGTTCTTCGATGCACTTGAGCTCAATATCCTGGTACCAAAAATAAATAAATAAATAAATAAATAAATAATAAAAAAGAAAAAATATATATACATTTTTTACAATAGATTATTAACCTCTTTAAAATAGATGATTAGTTCATAGATTCTTGCTGACATGCAGGAAAACCAAAAGCCTGTTTTGTTCTCTTTGAGCTTCTCTGTGCCTGTGCAGCCATTGCTGCCTCTGCAAGGCTATGAACTAGACTCAGAGCATCTTGCCCTGTGATCTCCAGACCACCTGGATAAGAATCATTGATGGTGTTTCTCAGAGTTTAGAGTTTGAAATCAGAATCTCAGAAGGTGAGGCACTGGTGTCTGCATTTGGACCAACTCCTGGGGAGATGGGAGCACCCTAAAACTTGAGAACGAGAGTACTTGAATATCTTTTTTTTTTTGTCATTTTTCCAGGTTCCTGGATTCTTTGCTGGGCATGGGGGTTTCTTTTTCCCTTTCTAAGCAAATACCCTTGTGTTTCTGTGAAGTCAAATGTTCTGTGTCAGCAATTGAGGCTGGGAGGCTTGGTGGAGAAGAAGTGAAACTTTGTCTTATGGCACCACAGAGAGTTGGATCATGTTAGCAAGTCCCCAGCGAGGGGAACTTTGAAATTATTTTAAGCTGCAGAAGCCTTTTCTCAAATGAAATTTGGCTGGGAGGTGCAACTTGAAAACAGATAAAAAAGGGGGTATAGTTTACTCTGGAACAAAAATGGAGCACGTCAGGCTGCAGCTCACTAGACCTGCTTCTCATTTCTGAAGGACCTCCAAGAATCACTTAACTCTCTGGGGTAGGCTGAAAACTGGAAATCTACTTCCTTTACTTGATCTAAAGATCAAGCTTCTAGACCTTTATTAGACTTGCTGTGTGAACTAAGGCAAGGTATTCCCTGCATCTGGTCATAATCATTTAATCTATAAATAGGGAGGTTGTATTAGTTAAGGTGGTCTGCAGTAACAAATAGGCCCAAACACATAAATGGTATTAGCAAGACATGCTTATTATAAGGCAGGTGTTTCTTGTTTTACTCTTTCTTTTTTGTTTTCTTCACCCCTCCTACCCCACCCCACCTTTTGAGACAGGTTTTTTTCTATGTTGCCTCAAACTCCTGGGCTCCCTTGATCCTCCTGCCTTGCCGCCTGAGCAGTGGGGACTGCAGGTGCATAACACTGTGCCTGGCTTAGGGCAGGTGCTTCTGAATGGAGAGTGTTCCTCTTCCTCACGGTAATTCAGTGACCCATCTTGTGGCCCCCTCACCTCCTTGGACTGGCAGATGAGAGAGTGGCAATGGCATGTTCACGTCCTAACACCTGGGCTGGGGTAGCAGACACCCTTTTGCTCCTGGGAGAGCTAGGCTTGTGGCCAATTGAGTTGCAAAGGAGGCAATTCTCAGGCCCCTAATCATGAATTTCTCTAGAACGTGTACAATGGCTATTTTCTCTCCCTACTAGGGGGAACAAAAAAACATCAAACCAAGGATGACAATTTTAATGAGTGCTTTACATTTATGGAGTTGAAAGTTTTTATAGCCATCATTTGTTTCACTGACCTTGCGTGGAAAGGATTCAGGATCATCATTGCCTCTTTATAGATGAGGAAAACAAGGCTCAGAGAGGTAAAGGGACTTTGTCAAAGTCACACAGCTCTTAAATAAAAGAACTGGGATTCGAACTCAGAAAATCTTACTCCACCGGAACATTCACGTGCATAGACGTGTGTGTGCATGTGGTCAGGGTAGAGATTTTCCAGGCTGGACTTCCCCAGGGCTGGGCACAAGGGCAGCCGAAGCTCAAGATTATTGTAGGGTTCCCAGAACAGGCCGAAGTTCTTGATTGGGAGGCAGCTGGGTGGTTGTCCTGGCCTGGGGAAGCCCAGTGTGACAGTATTACAGCCACTGGCCACGAGAAACAAGAAAGGGCGGTGTGGGAGGGCAGGTTGGGGTCCTGGGTGAGGCTGGGGCTCGGCTGGGCTGGGTCTACTGTGGGTGTCTGGGAGTGTTTCCTGTGTGGACAGCCCACAGCAGGACGAGGACTTTAGTGACATAGGAAACTCGGTGACTCAGCCCTGCTTCCTGACCCTTGGCCCCTGAAGGAGAAGCTTGCAACACAGACTTTTCCTCATTCACTCAACAAACACTCACTAACGCCTACTGTGCGTTGGGCCCCTGCAGGGCCAACCCCATGAAGAAAGGTGGGGTTCGTGCCCTTGTGGACCTTGAGCAGTCCCAGGGGGGAGTTATGTTTGTTCCCATTTTAGAAATGAGGGAAGTGAGGCTCTGATTAGGGGAGTGACAGTCCCAGGTCTCTTGGTGGGATGAAGATCTGCGTTCTTGTTTCCCACTCCAGGGCTCTTTCTAGATCCACGGCGGAGAGGGAGGCACTGGGCCCGGCCTGGGATGCAGAGAAAGGGCCTGGTGGTTGGCAGCTACTTTGTGCTGTTTCTGGGCTCAGGTTTGAGGCAGTGTCAGGAAATCAGTTGATTCATTTGTCTTTGGTGTCTCTGCATTTGTTTTTGGAGTAATGGACGTGAGCATTCTTGAGAAAGAGTAGAATTTCTTGCAGTGCTGGACGGAACCAAGGGGCAGTCATTTTACCTGGTCCCAGAACTGTCATAGACTCTGGGGCCCACTCTAGAATGCAACCCCCTGACTTCCTGACAGCCTCGGCTTCCTCCTCCAGGTTGTGGAGGGATGGAGTGATCTAACGCTCACAGAGCCCTGGGCGCACCGGCGGCTCCAGAAAGCATTTCATTATCATCCTTCTCAGGAAAGTGAGAAAGTTGTCTTTGCCACTCTGGGTTGGAACTTTGGGTCCCCAGGCTGGAGCAGGTCCTTGGGGCCCTAGGGGGGGCACCGTGGACCTGGCTTTCCTGAGCCTCACACATACTCTGGCATTGAAGGAAGCCCCAGAAGTTGAGTCAGCAGGCGTCAGCTGCCATTCAGGCAGAGGGGGAGGGGTGGAATCAGTTCTGCTTTCTCAGGACCTGACTTGGGTTCTGTGATCCTGTCCTGAGGCACGTGACCTCCTGCTGAGGGCAGCACTTGTGCAAGGAGGTGGAGAGCGAGGCTCAAGAAACAACTAGCACAACTGATTCTCCACCTTGGAAATCAGGGATGAGAGACAGGGAGCTAATGGGAGGGGGTGAGCAGGCCCTGCACCGGGCACACCTGGGCACACCTGGGCACACCTGGGCACCGGCCCTTCATATGCATGCTCCGTGAATGCAGACATCTTTGCTGGGCTTGGGGAGGGGGTGCCTTCTTCTGCCTGTCCGTCAGGGGTACCTCCTACTGTGATCTGCACCCATGTGCCTTATGGACTTGGGCTTTGAGAGCTGAGCTGGCCATTCTCTCGCTCGGTTCCACAGAGCACTGACCATCAGAATGGACACGGGTGTGAACACCCAGAGAGGCTGGGCCGGCCTCCTGTATGGTGGTCAGGCCTGACCTTGGCCCCAGCCTTGGGGTCCATCATTGAGATGCTTTACCCGCTGAGCTCCCGGCGGCATGGGGTGTGCTCTTGGCTGTGAAATGCTACTAAGTGCTTCCCAGGGGGGTCGATAAGGAGAAGGACCGAGCCAGACTCCAGCACCTGGCGGCTGCTCGGGTGGGGCTCTGGGTGACCACATGAGCCCCTGGCCATTCAGTCTTCCAGGGCGGGCGCTGTGCCGGGCGTGGGGATTTCTGCACACGAGGACCCTCCCTTCGGCTTCTGCCCATGTCAGGAGCCGAGCTCCCTGGGGACTCCTGGTGGAGCATGTGTGGCCACCTAGTGGCAGGTACCAGCTGCCCGCCAGGCTGTGCTCAACCCGGAGACTTCTTGGGCTCTGAGTTAGCTGTGTCCCCTCAGCTGCAAGAGCCGTTGTGACCTCAGTGTGGCTCAGTTCGCCCCATTTCCGCCCCTTTCCAAACATCTGTTTCTGCTTCTGGTCCTGCTCCTAATGACCCCACTGTCCCTCCCAGTCCCCTGTTTAAACGCCTCAGGAGGGAGCACCTTCCTGGTGCAGATGGTGCTGCGGCCCCCCCACAGGTCCCTGACGGGGTTCGCTTTGCTCTCTGACGGTGGATTGGATCCCTCTCAATCTGGAACCTTCCTTTCCAGCAGGTCCCCGAAGAATCTTGAATGGACGTTGAAGTGGACGGTGTTGACCTGGACAGGATCTGGTCCAGGGTGCAGGTCCCCCTCTGCCCCACCCTCCCCGTCTCTCTGGTGGGAACTGCCGTCACCTCTCTACCTGGGTGCTCAGGGCTCTGCCAAATCTGCAGCCACCTGACCTCTTGAGTCCCAGGCTTGGGACTAGCTGGGTATCGCTTCTGCCACTTCCTGTCCATCCTGGAAAGTGACCAGTCCAGTCTAGAATCAGGGGAGGAGGAGCAGAGTCCCCCTCTTCATGCTAGGAAGGACAGGTATGTTTTGGGAGATGTCACAGTCTGTCCTTAAAGATAATATACCCACTGGGGGTGACAGTGACCTTCTGAGATAAGTGTGGCCACGCCTGAGCTAGTGCACACTCCCGTTTCTCAGCTGAGCCTCAGAAAGGGAGCGTGAGACCATGTAGAGAAGAGAGCCTCCATTCACACCGTTCATTTATTGAGCACCTACTATATGCCAGGAGCGTGGGATACCAGGAGGAATGAACCCTGTCCCCGAGAGCCCTCAGTTAAGTAGGAGATGGCATGTAGGCAGACGGAGGGGGTCCTGTCTGCTCAGAAGGTTGGCTTGCAGGTCAGGGAGTGGGGGGACGGTGCTCACGGGTCCTGACCGCCCCTGACCATTCCACTCACCATCCATTCAGTAGGGAACACACACACACAGGGCCATTGTGACCCAGGGCTGATTGTTGTCTGCACTAACTGAGGCCCCTTCAGCTTGCCAAGGGCTACAGGGACAGACGGGAGGAGCTTTCGGGGATCGGAGCTGGGTTAAGGGGGTGCCTGGAAGAAAGTTGGTCGGAAATAAAAGAGATTTCAGGGCGAGAGAGCAGCGAGCGGGGAGACGGGGCACCACAGTGTGGGGTGTCCTGTGGGCGGGGCGGGAGGCAGGGGCTGGCAGGAGGGAGCGGGGACTCCGCAGGGTCTGGGAGCTCCCAGCGGCTTCGGGGAGGGCTGGTGCTCTTGGTTTTCCTGGAGGGCACCCTGGCCCTCCCAGACTTAGTGCTGAACTCCAACATGGGGGCCATGGAAGATTCCAGACGACCTCAAGCTAATTGAGTTTGCAGTTGCGAGTCAACAGAGGGCGTGTGGCTCTGTGGCTTGTCTCCCGGGTTGTCTGGCCCCCGAGGCCAGCTTGGGGGGGGACAGTGGTTTTCATGTCTGGGATGGCGGGTCCTTTGTCCTGCCGCTCTAAGGACTTGCTGACGGTCGTGGGCCCCGAGGCTGGGAGGGAACTTGGCCTTTGCTTTGGGCTTCACGGGAGCTGGGTCAGGATGGCCTCTCTGGTGGGCCCTGGGGGATCTGTGGAGTCTGGACTGGCAGGAGGAGGCTGGCCTCCAGCCTCGGTACCCAGGCCAAGCCTTGCTGACATTAGAGGCTCCGGCGGCCTCCAGGCCGTGGGGGGTTGGGGGCAGCGATGTAGGGACAGGTCCTCAGGGAGCCGGGTCGTTTCCAGTCTGTTCTAGAACAACCCGGCTCACCAGGGCCTCTTCGGCTGCCCGGGTTAGGGTCATGAAGAATCCAGGGCTCCTCTGCAGGGGGACGGCCGACGCAGCAGCCCTGGGCTGGCTGACCCCTGGCCCCCGTTCCCGCCCTCTCTGGGCTGACCTTGGGAAAGCTGCCCCACGGCCAAGGAGCCACCAGGAAAGGACCTTCCTCCCAGGGACGTCGTGGGGCTCAGGGGAGGGCCTGCTGAGCCGGAGTTGGGGTTCCCAAATAGAACACGGCCTCCGTGGGAGGGGCTGGCCTGACCGGGCCCCCAGGACTCTTGAGCCACCGCAGGTGAAGAAGGGCCAGCTGTGGACAATGCCCGTGTCCTCGATTTGTCCCAAGTGCCTCCCCTCCTCTTCCTGCCTTGGCCAAAGACCATGGCAGGGATGAGGGAGACGATGAGTCACCAGCCTTGCATTTCCTGGGGCCCCCAGGGCCTGTCTGGCCTAAAGGGGCCTCTCCTTGACTGTCCCCTCTCCTCCCGTGACACACCAAGGGTGTGAAGGAAATCAGAAGCAGGACTCTGTGGTCTGATGGGCAGGCGGGGCCCTGCGCCTCCTCCTCTCCCCAGGGCTGGCCCTCCTCTATGCTCCCCGGTCACTCCACACTCCGGCCCTGCCCGAGCTCTGGCAGGTCACATGTCCCAGGTGCCTGGGAGGCCAGAGGTGCCTGGGGCTCTGCTTGCCAGAGCCCTTGTGTTGCTTCATCTTCCTGAAGGGACAGGTAGATGTCACCAGCTGTGTCCAGGTGGGGCTCCTGCCCAGCGCCACTTCCTGCTGCCAAGGTTGTCCCTGGGCCATCACCCTCGGGCCGATGGCCACAGACTGTTTATGAAAGGGACACTACCCTCCCCCATGGAAGCGTGTGAAGGAGGGGACAGCCCTGAGGGACGGGCAGGGAAATGAGGGCCAGAGGGGACACCCTTCATGCTCCAACTTGTGACATCTTTATCAGTCAGATAATGACTTGAGCTTTTTTCCTGTTTGGTGGGACTCCTGGGGATTTGCAGTTGGACAAACCTGGGTTCGAATCCCAAATGCCCGCATTTCCGGCTGGGTGATCTTGGATCTGCGAAGGTGTCTCTGAGCCTCAGTTTCCTCGCTTATAAATTCAAAGTGGTGGCAGAATCTGCGTGAGCTATGAAGTGAGGACTGAATGAAACCATCCACACCAAAAAAAAAAAAAAAAAGGTAAGCCAGGCATGGGGCACACACCTCTCATCCCAGTGCCTTGGGAGGCTGAGGCAGGAGGATCACAAGTTCAAAGCCAGCCTCAGCAATAGTGAGGCCCTAAGCAACTCAGTGAGACCCTGTCTCTAAATAAAATATGAAAAAGGGCTGGGGAACGTGGCTCAGAGGTTAAGTGCCCCTGGCTTCAATCCCTGGTACCCAAAGAATAAAAAATTAGAAATCAATGCCACCGCAGTGGGCCCGCACCTAGCAGCTCCGTCAACCAGGGAGCCTGCCCAAGAACCCGGGGCTTAAAACAATGTGGCCCCAGGCGGGGTCCCCAGGATGAGGCCTCCAGATGAGGAGCCTGGGTCCCTGTCAGTCTAGGCTGACGCTCAGGGTCAGCCATCCCTCTCTTCCTTGTGGGGATTCCTTGATGTCCTAGTGAGACGGCCTCGTTTTCCTCACCTGTAAATTGGAGGTGAGACTGAAATGCCTTCCCGTCACAGGGGAGGGTGGGGGGCTGCAGGGGTGACTTTTTCTTTCTCTTGGTGGGGAAGTGGGGATTGCCACAGCCAGGTGTTTAAAGAAAAGAAGTTGGAACTGGGGGCCGGGAATTGGGCTAATAACAGCTGGGATACTGGCCATTCGCCATGCGCCTGCTTGGCTCAACACAGGGACACTTTACCAGCCCCTTTTATGTTTCATTTAGAGACAGGGTCTTGCTTAGTTGCTTAGGGCCTCATTAAGTTGCTGAGGCTGGCCTCAAACTTGTGATCCTCCTGCCTCAGCCTCTCGAGTCGCTGGGATTTCAGGCATGTGCCCCTGTGCTGGCTTGCCTCTGTCTTTTGAGGGGCGTGTTCCCAGAAACCAGGGCTGTATTCTGCGTCCTCCTGAGTAATCAGGACAGGGTGGTGGTAATGTAGAAGGAGCCCTGGCCCAAGGCAGACCCTTGAGACATGTTCTGGAACCATCCAGAAGGCGTGTCTCTCCCCTCGGGCGCCAGGTAGAAATCCTGGGTCATCTCCAGACCCTTGAGTTCCTGAGGGGGCTCTGGGGGTCCTGGGGGGTCTCCCGGCCACGGCATGGAGAGCATGGCCCGGTGCTGGTCAGCAGGGGTGGCCTGTCCTGTCCTGTCCCTGTGCTCCCGCCCCGTGACCCCTCTGTCCCTCCTGGCCCTTCCTCCTCCTTTTCCTCTTCTCTCTTTATTGAGTACGGGCTGCAGCTTCCCAGAGGCTGAGCCCAGCAGTTGGGCCAAACCCTGCCTGTCCCCAGCGGAAGGGTCCTGGAGGTGTCCTGTGACAGCTGGGCGCTGGGATGGGCTCGGCCTCAGCTCTGGAAGGGGACCTGCATCGTGCCCCTGCAGCTCCCGGTCCGCACCTGTCACATCAAGGCTACTGGGTGACACTTGCTCATTGAGGGACTGGACAAATGGGCCCCTCCAGCAGAGGGACGCCCCCTCCCACTGCAGGGAGCAGGAGCTGGGGCATCCGCAGGAGCCCTGTTTACCTCAGGGAAACCTAAAAGAGATCTAAGATGATGCTGAGATCCCGTGCTTTGTTTTTAAAACATACAATTATTTCGAGGACATATACTTGGTTTGTTTTATTGAAAAGCCTGGGAATCTTTTGCATCCAGCACCTAAACGCCCTGTGCATCTGAGCTAAAATACTGTGGCCCTTTGGTCAGTTCCAGGAAAGGTGCCTTCTCTGTCCGCTGGCCTCCTGTCTGGGTGGCTCATTTGAAGAAAACTTGGGGTGGGGAATTCATGGACTACCAGGTCTGAGGGAGGGGTTCACAGATGATGGGGTCTTCTTTTCTTTGTCTCTGCATGGTGTGTTCAAGGAAAGGCACAGAGAGATGGAGGAACTTGCCCAAGGTCACACAGCTGATGAGCAGCTGAGCCAGAGTTTGACCCCCAGGGACTTTAACCATAATCCTCCGGGAAGTTGCTGTTTGACTAAGTCCATCTGTCCCCTTGGGTCTGCAGCTGGGCAGCTAGGACAGATTTCCTGCACAGCCAAGATGGCCTTCCTCCCAGAACCTGGTGAGCCTCCTGGGGGAAAAGAATGAGTAAAAGAGGATTCTAAGAAGCCCTGTGGTGGGCTCTGATCTGGGTCCCTTGTGTGGTTTTAGGCGAGTGAGGGCAAAACTATCAAGTTTTGGGCACCCCCCGTGTCCCCCGATTTGGACTCGCTTGCCTAGTTCTGCTCCCAAGGGGGGAGGGGCTCTGAGTCCGTTTTCTGTTACTAATAATACCACCCCACCGTCTGGGTAAGTTGTAAAGAAAAGAGGTTTGTCTTGGCTCATAGTTTGGGTCCAAGGTCAGGGGGCCGCATCTGTTTGCTTTCTTGCTGGCAGAGTCCCCAGGCGGGGCAGGCATCACATGGCAAGGGACAGGGAGGGTGCGACGCTCACCTCCAGGCGTTGACACTCCCAAGACAACCCGCTAACTCGCTGCCCTGCCCGGTGACTGCACGGATGGATCCCTGCGAGGGCAGAACCCCAACTTCCTTCAGACACCCCATCTTCCCAGCTCCTCGTGAGGAAGAAACTTCAACTTGAGTTGAGGAAGAAAAGCCCCATTTCCAAACCACGGCAGGGAGGGAGGGAGGGAGCCAACCGGAGATGTGGCCTCTGGTGGAGGCTGGCCTCAGCCTGGCCCCTGGGAGCCCTGGAACCAGAGGGATTGTGCCCCAGGTTAGTCAGGGACAGGCAGCTCCTGCTTGGCAGAGGGCGGTTCTCAGCAAAGAGGATGGTGATGACATGCTTGCTTCTAATGTCCCCTGGGGCTGGCGGATGGGCAGCTCTGCTGGGGCTTTTGGCTTCTGGACTGTTTCTGTGGATGCGATTGCATGGGAACTTCGGGTCCAGCTTCCACTCCCTTACAGAATGCATGAAGGAGCAGGGTGTGGGCGGAGCTAGAGGGTGTGGGTGGAGCTAGAGGGTGGAGCTAGAAGATGTGGGTGTAACTAGATGATGTGGGTGGAGCCAGAAAGGTGGAGCTAGAGGGTGTGGGTGGAGCTAGAGGGGTAGAACTAGATGATGTGGGTGGAGCTAGAGGGTGTGGGTAGAGCTAGAGGGTGTGGGTGGAGCTAGAGGGGTGGAATTAGAATGTGTGGGTGGAGCTAGAAGAAGTGGGTGGATCTAGAGAGGTGGAGCTAAAAGAAGTGGGTGGAGCTAGAGGGTGTGGGTGGAGCTAAAGGGTTTGACAGAGCTAGAGGATGTGGGTGTTGCCAACAGGTCACTTGCACATCTCCTGGGCACAGGGGAGGCCGGGGTGCCTCTTCTTTAGGATTTCGAGAGGTTCTTGGTGAACCTCCATCTCTGCCCCATGAGCTGCCTGGCTTTTCACCATCAGAATGTCCCATCCCAGTTCTGCTCAGGAAAGTCTTTTCCAGCCATATGATGGGGTCCTGCAGAGCTTCTGGGCTCTGCTGTGACCTCAGCCTGACAACCACCTGCCGATCAGGTGTCCCTTCTTTGAAGCGGCCTTCGCGGACTCAGAGATGGAGTCGATGCCATGCCCATGTGTCCCCCACGTGTCCCCCAGCATCCTGGGATCCCTCTCTCCTGATCATCCCTCCTCTGCCTTCCCCACCTGGCTCCCGGGGTCATGGGAGCGGATCTGTATTTTTGTGTTCCTGGTTCCTGTGCCGGGACCTGGCAGGTAATAGTGCTCAGTAAGGTTATTAACTATGGATGAGAACCATGTAATCACACATACCTCCAACATACATGTCAGGGAGAAAGCTCCGAGATGGGGGTTTGAAAAACTCAAGCTCCTTCACAACCGTACCACTTGTGTGACTGGGTAAGATTCATAATCATACTTAGAATAATCATAAAAATAATAGTAATAATACTAGTTAACTTACCGACGCTTTATCATGGATCCGGTGCTCCGTTCTCCCAGTTTACCTCCCTCCTTTATTATATCCATGAAGTACGTACTATTACTGCTTTGTTGGTAGATAGGGAAATGGAGACATAGAAATCAAGCAACCCTGAGGTCTCACAGGTATGGTGTCGCAGAACTGGCACTTGAACTTGGGTGGTCTGGCTTCAGAGCCTGCCCCCTTGACTATCTCACATTGAACATGGCTTTGGGTTCAAGTCTTGTCTTCTCTGTTTTTAAGCTGTGTGACCCTGGGCAAGTTGCTTGACGCCTCTGTGCTTCAGTTTCTTCACCTGTGAGATGGGGGGTGGTTGGGAGGAGAAGTGAAGGCTGGGAGGACCCCAAGGGTTCACAGGGATGGTTCCCAGGTCTTAGCAAGGCAGCGGTTTCAAGGGGTCCCTGAAGTCAGCACTAGCAGGGGCGTCACAGGTCAGGGCTCTTGGCAGAAGGTGGAAGAGACCGAGAAGAGGGAGACAAAGGCTCCTCTGTCAGCCACTTGGCCCTGCAGGGAGGCTGGCCAGGAGGACCATGAGTACCACGAAGAAGGTGGACGGGATGGGACTCCTGCCCAGGAGTGGGTGGGGACCCTTCCTCCTTCCAGCACATGTTCTTCTAGTGCCCCGGGTGGAAAATTCCCTTGGATCCTTTCCCGAGGGGCCAGGAAGGTTGGGGCCAAGTCTGCCGAAGGGTCGGCTTTCTCCGGTGCCCGGGAACGCCATCGCTGTTTCGGTTTAGGACTAAATAAAGGTGGCTGGTGGCTGCTCGGGTCATCCGTCTGCCAAGCCACCCCCAGATCTGGCTCCTCCAGGGCTCGGGCGCCAGCTCTGGGACTGGGGACCACACTGACCCCTGCCTGCTGGCCTGTCACATGTTCTCTGTCACTTGCTCCGTCCTCTAGCCTGACTGGCCTCCTCTCTGGGAACCTAGAGAGTCCAGCTCCACCCTGGGGTCGAGGAGGGGCCTCGGGCGCACGTCACCCTCCTGTGGCCATCCGCCGTGTGGATGATCCCTGGTCCCACAGCACCCCGGGCATGGCTGTGGTCTCCCTTGGTAAATGTGGACACTGAGGGTCAGGATCGGGAACAGCTCCCACAGCTGGGTGAGAACCACGATTCCCTGGTTCCCACGAGACCTTGACTGCAGGTGTGGCCCAGCTCAGGGGATCCACAGTGTAGGCCCTGGAGAAGGTTCTGGATGGTTTAATACAGCGTTCAACCAACACAGGGGTGAAGCCCCTTTGGCTCACTGTAAAGGGTGAGGGCACTGGAGATGGAAAAGTTGTGCTCTACATGTGTGATAGGAATTGTAGCGCATTCTGCTGTCATAGAGAACAAATTAAAATAAAATAAAAACACCAGACTCTTCTAAGATGCTCCCGAAAAATGGTGGGGTAAATCGTAACACTGTAACACATGCACTATTGTTAATTACAACATTGTAACAGTAAGGGACAGAAAGAGGTTAAGTACCCATCCCCAGGAAACTGGCTAAGTAAAAGCCCAAAATTCCGCTGCCCAGTGGCGCTCGCCTGTCATCCCAGAGACTTGGGAGGCTGAGACAGGAGGATCGCAAGTTCAAAGCCAGCCTCAGCAAAAGCAGGGCGCTAAGAACTCAGTGAGACCCTGTCTCTAAATAAAAAAATGAAAAGGGCTGGGGGTATGTGACTCAGGGGGGAAGCACCCCTGCATTCAATGTCCTGTACCCCTAAACAAATAAGCAGTCCCTCGACCCTTCCTAAGGCCCACCAAAGCCGTTGATGAGCATCCCTTGGCTCCTGTGACCAGCACGTGGGCAGATCTGTCGCTGGGATGACACTAACTCCATCCCAGAGCCAAGGCCCCTCCTGTCTGGATGCTCAGCTCAGAGGTCTCTGGTCTCTGGGGATTTTGGAAATCCTCGCCCGTCCTTCCCACGTTTTTAAAAACATGCAAATACAACAGAAAATGCACCCCTCCTGCATCCAAGATGTTGGGGGCCTCCGTGGTGGGGTGCCTTCCCTGGAGCTCTGCCCTGTCTGCACTGGGGTGGTCTTCCTGGGAGTCTGGGGAAAAGACTCTTTTAGCTTGGCCTCCTTCCTCTTGTCTACGGGCTCTAGGTTCTCATCTGTAAAGACGAGACAAACCGAGGCCCAGAGAGGCCAAGTCGCTTTCCCCATGGTCTACAGCTCATGAGCCTGGACTGGAGAGAGCTGACCCTGGCACATGGGCATCCTGTGTCCCTTCCTGAGCCGAAACCGCAGGGGCCCTGGGAGGCCACGCTTTCCATCTGTGAGCTGAGGCTCTGTGTCTGCATCTGGCAGATGGAGGTGCCCAGAGGAGCCCTCTGAGCAGAGCCTACTGCCTCTCTGACTCCTGGGCAGCTCCTGGCACACGACTGCCACCTTAGGTAGCAGGTCTCTGAGCCTCAGTTTCCTCATCTGTCAAATGGGTGTCACAGTTGTACCTACTACTCACAGGAGCGTAATGTCACAGGGCAGGATGTTGGCAGAGGGTCCAGCTTTAGGAAGTGGACAGGGTAACACACAGGGCAGCCCTGCCCCCTTCAGGGACAGAGGAAGGGGCCTCTGGGAGTCAGGAAACCGTGATTTATTGCACACTCCCAGGCACTGAGAGCCACGGGGACATGCCTAGAGAGTATGGCGGGACACGAGGTGCAACGGGGATGGTCCTGCTCGGGACTCTACACCTGGGTCGTGTGTTCTCTTCACCCGGGCACAGACCAGCGGGGGTTGGCCCAGGCCTGTCCCCCACCCCATGAGGAGTGTGACCATGTCAGAGCATTTGCCCTTGAGATATTCTAGAACTTTCTTCAGACTCAGCCAGCAGTGCCTACCTGTGCATGTCAAGGCTGAAATGAAGCGTCCCCTCCCCTGGCACCCCCAGGCCTGTCCCGTACACAGAGAGGCGTCTTGTTCAGTCATGGTGTGTGCGGCGGCCCCCCGGGGACACCTGGGAACTCTGGGCTGTGAGGGGTCAGCTCCATGGATGGCTGTGCCCAGGCCCCTGGGGGACGCCCTCCTGCTCCCTGCAGCAGCGGGCGTGCAGTTTTGCAGAGGAGGCTTTTTTGAGCCAGGAGCTGCTGACCTGTGTCGCGCTCTCAGTCTGGGCTGGCGTCCAACACGGGACCCACCCACCCACCGTGAACCCTGGGGACTCTGCTTATCGTCTGCGTGTTTTCCTCCGGGTCCTGGCTCCTCTTCTGTCCCCACCCACGTCCCCCTTCCTCCTTTTACTCTCACTTTTAACTCATGGTCCCTCTGCGAGTGAACGTCCCTCACCGTCCCCTTCTGGACCGAGTCAGGGAACCAACCCTGGGCGCAGAGGCTCCGCAGGGGCCCCGGGCGCTGGCCCTGCCTGGGAGGGCAGCTCGGGCCTGGGGAAGCCCGCGGGCAGGGCTTGAGGGCCACGGAGAGGAAGTGCCCGCCGAGGTCACAGTGAGGAAGTGGCCCCAGCCCGGGGCGGGGTGGGCGGTGGCGGGCAGCGTGTCCTGTGTGACCCCAGGGGGGAGCTGGACCAGGCCTGAGGTGAATGTGCAGGTTGTCCAAGTTCAGTTTCCTTAAAAAAATAAAAGGAAGGACTTTCTAATGCCTAATGAAGTCTTTCTAGAAGTTCCGTGGGTGGGGGATTCGAACTGCCCTCAGAAGCACAGGACTTTGGAGGTCCTCGGAGCCACCAACCTGTCCTAGGGTCCCCTTCGATCCCCTCAAACTGGACAGCGGGTCACTCCACACACCTGCCTGCGTGATCTCATGATGTCCCCCATGGACCCAGGCTGCAGTTCAGCCACCAAGGGGGACGCGGCCAGCCAGGGGCCAGGCGGGAACTCCGGGCGCTGGGCCCCACTTCCTCTGGCACAGGGTGGTGGCCCGTCCTGGGCTCTCCAACAACAACTCTTCAGGCTCCGGAATGCCCTCTGGTCGCCAACCAGGGTTTGGTGTCACGCAGGGTGGGGGGCGGGGGAGTGCCTTCCCAGCAGGACCCCTCCCGGGTCAGGGCTGGGCCTCCCTGGGAATAGGTGGCGAGGGGTGACGGCAGGGCGGGTGGAGGCAGGCAGCCTGGGAACAGGGTGGGACCTCCTACCCCGGCCTGGTCGCTGGCAGCGGCACAGGACATTTGTCATGCTCTGCCTGGGCCGGGGCCAGGAATTCCAAGGGGCCAGACCCGCCCGCCCAAGGCCCTGCGCCTGGGCAGGTGGGGACTGGGGTCTCTCAGGGCCCACCAGGTCCCCCCAGTAGCTCTGGGTGAGTGGGGGTCACCGGGGCTCTAGGAAGTGGGGTGCAGAAGGTCACAGACTGAGACTAAAGGACAGTCAAGGGCCGGGAAGAGGTGGACCTCAGAGTCAGGGCGCTCGGGTCCTGATCCCACTCTTATCCTTCCTTAGTTGTGGGGTCCTGGGCCAGTTCCCTCGCTTTTCTCCGCCTCAGCTTCTGCACCTCAAAAGTGGGAATGAGAAGATTCACCTGGAAGGTCTACGTAGAGGCCCTGGGGGCAGTTGGGGCCGGGTGATTGATGTCATTACAGCCTCCTGGCTCCTGTCCTCTCGCCCCTGGGCCCTAGGACCCGGCTGGTGCTGAGGGGACAGAGGGCATTTTTGGTGGGGGGTACAGGGAGTTGAACTCAGGGCACTTACCCACCGAGCCACACCCCAGCCCTTTTTGTATTTTACTGAGACAGGGTCTCACCGAGTTGCTTAGGGTCTCACTAAGATGCTGAGGCTGGCCTTGAACTTGCGATCCTCCTGCCTCAGCCTCCTGAGCCGCGGGGATGACAGGCGTGTGTCACCGTGGCTGGCTCACTGGGATGTTTTAAACAGCGAGGGGTCGAGCTGGGCTCTGGCTTAGACCACAGGCCTTGGGCTCTCTCAGGGCACCAGACACTGGCCGGCGACCCCACTTGCTTGTCCATCTGTAAATTGGGAATGACGGCAGAGCTGTCAGGAACCAGGAGGCGAGGACTGCCCAAAGTCCAGCCAGACGCCCAGCGAGGCTCCTTCTTCTTGGTGTCACTTTGCGGCAAGCCTGTCCTGACCCGCGTTGAGTCCACCGTGAGGCTGGGAGCGGGGAGGGCCCTTGTGAAAAGCACACCCCGAGCAGAGGGTCCCGTGACAGGGAGGCCTCCGGGCACTTGGTCACCATGTCCCCAGTGCTGGGCTCCTGAGCACAGGGAATGGGTTGGTTTGGAGGGACTTGGGCTCTGAGGGTCCCCACAGTGACCTCTGGCTGGATTCCCAGGAGAGGCCATCCTGGCTGGCCGGGGGGAAGGGGCCTGATGCTGCTGCTCATGGCCAGGTCCCCCTCTCTGGGCCGCCTCCCTCCCTCCACAGGGTGGGGCACCCGATTCCTGGACCCTCCAAAGAGCTTCCTGAGCCACCAAGTCCCCTTGCTGTCCCCGTCTCTCCTCCCAGTGCGGCTTCCCCATTGCCCCCTGGTCAGGAGCTGCAGACCAGGCCTGGCCCCCCATGGCCCTCGGGTCCCGTGGGGGGGTCTCACACGCTGAGTCCCTCCCCCTCCACATGTCTCTGCGATCCCCCCGCACCCCAGCCGCACTCCGCAGGCCTCTGTGGGGACGTGCACGGTCCCCTCCGCAGGGACCCCTCTTCCTCGGTGGCTCCATCTGGCAAAGGTCTCCCATCCTCGGAGGCTCAGATGTGGCCTCCCCCTCCGAGCTCCTCCTTGTCTCCCTGGCCACCATCCGCGGCTTTGCCCAGAGCCAGGGACACACACTCAGCAGCCAGAGGAGCCACGCGGGAGGGAGGCATGTGTGACTGATTCACGGACCGTTTCACTTCCACAAAGAGATGCGCTGTCCAGCGAGGCCGCGGCGAGGGCGACCTGTCCTCCCGGACAGAGGGGCCCAGGGCCCGCGGGAAACGGCGGCCAACTGTTCCCTTAGAGCCAGGGGACAACAGGGAGGGCTGGGGACTGGTCACCCACCCTGTCTGCGGTACAGGTCAGGAGGGCCGGTTTGCTGGGTCTGGGTTTGAGGTGACATGGCACAGCCCTGACCATGCTGTCCTTTGGTCCTGCACCCACGTCCCCTGTGGGAGGGCAGGGGTGGGTCACCTCAGCCCCATAGCATCTGGGAAGGAGGTGGCACATAGAGAGTGCCCACTAGCGGCCTTTCCAGGGGCCATCTGAACGCGAGGATGGGTGCGGCTTCTCGTCCCTTTCCAGGAAGGCTGCAGGAGAGGGGACAGGAGGGTCACCGGGTTGGAAGGAGGCGTCCCTGGCCCTGGAGCTCAGCCCCGCGTCCAGCCTGCCTTGTCGGAAGCTGCCCAGCCTCCGGGAGGCCTGAGTCAGCCTGGGGGGGGGGGCGGCCTCCAGTAGAACCTCTGTCTCCTGACCTCTCCCAGGAGGAGGTGCCGGGCCTCTCTCTGCCTCCGGGGCCCCTGCCGAGCCCACTTCCTGCCCTGGCGGGGCCATGGGCCTTGGGAACAAGGTGGCCTCTGTTGGGCGGCCAGCAAGAGGCCTGAGTGGGGACGCCCTGGGCCAGATGTGATGGGGCCGATGGGACACAAGGAAAGGGCCCGGAAGGGCCTGTGCACTGCCAAGTTCTCCTTGGACCCTGAAACCGTGGATTCCACCGAGGAGCCGCGGAAGTACACGTGACTTCCATCCTGTGACAGAACTTCTCCTTCCTGTAGTGCCAGCACAGTGACCGTGGCCACAGCGAGCCGTGTTTTCTTGTTCCTCATAACTCCTTGAGACGGAGGGTAGAGAGGAGGAGCCTGAGGCCCAGAGAGGTGCAGTAACTTATGCAAGGTCACACAGCCAGGAGGTGCTGGTGCTGGATGCAAAACTAACTCTGAGTGATGGAGCAGGATTCCAGGGCACACCAGGGGAGGAGAGGCGGAGGTCCAGCTTGAAGCTCCTGTTCTGCCCACTCACTTACTCTCTGGGTAACTTTGAGGAAAATCCTGAGTTTGTCGGAATCTCAGTCTTCTCATCTGTGAAATGCCTTCATTTGAGTCGCGGAATCACTTGAGACCCGACCCAGGGCTGGCTGTTGGCTAGGGACACCGGCTGTTTCCTGCCCCTCCAGGAATGCCAGGTGATCTGCAGGTCCCAGAAGTGGAAACGGGTCTGGAGGGGGGCAGGGGGGCCCGAGGCCACCCAGACAGGGAAGGATGGCCGCTGGGCTCCTCCTGAGGGACTTTGACACAAAGTGTGAAAATGCTCTATAGAAACTGCTGTGGTCAGCAAGGACGCCAACCTTACTCATGGGGTCATGGGGGAGAGGATGGGTTATAAACTAACCTTGACCCTCTGAGGGGTTTTAGAGCTGCAAAGGGTCCCAAAAGATCCCTCCCTGCAAGGAAGGTTTTATTATGACTATTCTATGGGCGGTTCAACTACAACTCAGAGAGGCAAAGCCATTCACCCAGGGTCACACAGCATGGAGCCCAGTCATGCTGTGTATTTATGGTCCCTGCTTCCGCCCACCCAGCACAAAGCTAGGAACAGACACTTGGTCCTTCAACTATGGTGTCTTTTAAAGCTGGAAGAGAGTTTCTGAGATCATCAACTGCAACCTCCTTGTTTTGTAGATGAGGCTCCAAGGAGTCAGAGATATTCCTAAGCCCGTGTGCTAGGTAGAGGCTGGGAAGTGTCAAAGAAAGAGCACTAGATTCTTCCCTCTCCATCTGGGTTCCAATTCCACCTCTGTTCCTCATTAGCCACGTGACCTTGGGGAGATCCTCGGCCCTTCAACTCTAGAGCGGCTGTAAGAATGGCCATGATCCCATGGGGCCTGGATGAGGTGGTGTCTCTGCACGTCTGGCACACATAGTAGGTGTTCAACAAAATGGTTCACTCTGGTGGTTACTATTCACAGTGAACCCTGCCGACAGAGGGTGCAGTGTCCACCTGGCCGGGGTCAGGAGTGAGTTCAAGGGGCCTGGGGGGATGTTCTCCTCATTCACTGGACCAAGTGACAGAGAAGGAGGAAACGGAGGCTGGGGGTTCCTGCTGTCTCGCTCCGCCCTCTCCCTGGCAGGCTGGGGCTCTCTTGTTGGGGATTTTCCTTTCCTGCCACCTCCCAGGTCCCTGAAGGTGCTTCTGCAGGGGTATCGGGTGCAGGTTGGTCGTTGGCCCTGAAGGCGGCTGGGCTGGACCTGGGGAGACAGCAACAGCTGCTCAAGGGGCACCCAGGACCCCTCAGATGCAGCCTCCAAACCTGCAGCACCCTGGGCGGCACAGCCAGTGTGTGCTACCAGCTGGCTCCTGGCTGGGGACAGGCGGGCCTCCCGCAGTGTCCTCAGACCACATCCTGAGTGGCCCACATGAGCACCCCGGGCTGCCGCCTTCCATATGTGCCGAGTACACAGCCCGGGGACTGATGGCGTGAGAGGACCCAGAGTGGACTTCAGGGGATTAGCTGAACACAGCACTGGGCCTCCCAGTCCGCGGAACATAAGCAAGGGAGGAATTGTGTTTACCGTCCACCTCCAGGGGCAGGGGCAGTGTTTATGGGGAGCAGCTTAGGCCGTCTGCCCGGCGACTTTGTACAAGCCCTGGGCCCTTGAGATAATGCCTAGTGTTTAGTATTGGACGCATTCTTGGGGACTGGAGTGGCTTTCTGGCCTGGAGAGACGTCCATGCAAATACCGGCTCTGGGGGCCTTTGATGGCTGGGAATGGCTCTGGGGAGACGGCTGACAGGCTCCCGATCGCCAATGCCATAACTGGGCTGAGTTTGGAAGAGGTGTCTGCACTCTACCTCTGAACCTGCTGCCAGCTCAGGGGTCATTTTGGGGCTGGGGTCGGGCCTCAGCTCAGCACTAAGGTAGGCAGGGATTTTAGCCAGCGGGTGACGTGATGTGGTTTGCATTTTAGAAAGATCTGTCCTGTGATAGTCAGCTTCCTGTTACTATAACAAATACCCAACATAAATCAACTTGAAGAGAAGAAAGGTTTCTTTTGGCTCAGCTTTGGTTTCAGTTCACGGACAGTGGGCTCATGACTCCTGGGTCTGTGGAGGAGGAAAGTGATCACCCAGTGGTGGCTTATGGGGAGGCCAGGAGCGGAAAAGCCCTGGTGTCCAGGTCCAGCCATGGCGAGGAGAACTTTCCTCCCTCAGCTGAGGGGCTGGGAGAGGGCATGGCCACCAGGGCCCAGAGGGTGCCTCTGTGGCTAAGCCGTGGGCCCCTTCAGGCACTCTTCTGGCCCAGCGGTGTGCAACAGAGAGAGGCTGGAATTAGAGGTCGGAAGGCAAGGAGGCTCTTGGGGTTGGCATCTGGGTGACCCTGGAGGGCACAGGGCAGGAAAGTGGCGGCTCTCTGGTGAGATCCTTGGCGAGGAAGGAAACGCTCTCACCCCTTGGGGAGGGGTACCCTCGGGGGACAGGCCAGGCAGTGGCGGGATACTTGGGGAGTCTCCTGCATCCTTGTGCTCAGAGCTGCAAGAGGTTTTGGGGTCCCCTGGCCCCTGAGCAGGGGCTCTCCTGGCCTCCGCCCGTCCTCAGGTCCTGAGCTCAAACTCGGCCCTTCCAAGCCCAGGAAAAGTGGGGCGGCCTCTCAGACAGCCCGTGCCTCCCAGCTCCGCCGGTGACTCAGTGTGAGCTCCTGCACGTGGGCGTGAGAGCGTGGAGGACATTTTCTCCCGACATGGAGCTAATTCTGTCCCGGGGCTGGCAGCCAGGGCTGTGGCTGGGACATCTGCTGGTGCTGTGTGGGTTCCAGGTTAGAAATTGCTCAGAGCCTGGGGATCCAGGGAGTGCAACCACGGCCATCTGGGGGAGCCGGGGGGCCCCTGCCCTCTGCCCTGGAGGGTGGGAGATGGGCGAGGGGACCCACCAGGGAACAACGCAGCAGGCAGACATCCCGACCCACAGCTGTCTGGTGGGTGGGATGCAGGTACAGTTAGTTCTAGGCTCTGGGGCCCACCGTGCAGACGATGGACAATGTCTCCCTTCTCTGTGGCCTAGGGAGGGTCACCACCCTCTTGGGAGCCTCAGTTTCCTCAGCTACAAAATAGGACATCCTCAGAGGGGCGTCCTGGCTCCCCATAGGGGAGGGGCGTCTGGGCCGCCCAGCTAGACGGTCAGGGAGGGCCGTGGGGAAGGGGGAGAGGGGGACAGGAGCCAGGCCACACAAGACCATCTGCAGAGAGAAGAGGGGTTCCAGCCTCCTGATGGGCTCCCACGCCCACGGGCCCTGATCAGGCCTGGTGTTTAGCCTGGGACCTGTCGCTGGGCTGGGGGAGGCGACTGTGGAGGGAGAACCCGCAGGTGGTGCCACAGCTGGGACGGGCCAGGCCCGCAGGTGAGTGGGTGGCAGGTGAGGGCCGGGGGCTCTCAGCCAGGAGGGCTGCGGGGATGGCAGAGGGGGAGGGGGAGGGCGGGAGGAGGAGGCTGAGACACCGACGGGGACAGGATTAGAGAGAGGGGACCGAGAGGTCAAAAGAGAAGTGGGCGGAGGAAGGGGGCCCGGGGGACCATAAGGCAGAAATGGAAGTCAAACTTTGCTGCCTAGATGTCCCTTGGCTCCACTGTCCCCTGAGCCCAGGGGGACACAGGTCAGCCCGGCTCGCGGGAAGCTGGTTCACGCTCACCAGGCGGCTGTGAGGGGTGACCCAGGGTTAGGGTTAGGGTCCATCCAAGTGACCTTGTGGCACTAGGGCAAAGATGAGCCGAGGCCACGTTCCCTCCGTGGTCTGCGGTGTCCCAGCGTCCCCACCGGCCAGGGGCAGAGGCCCCTCCTGTGCCTGCAGGAGGCTGGATGGTCCCACCGCCTCAGAAGGGCCTCTGTGGTGCCCGGTCGGGCCATCACCCCTAGGGCCACAGACTGGAGGGAAATCCAGAGGCGCCTGGAGCCGCATCCTGGCTGCGCTGTGCGGCGCAGACCCCGAGTCCTGGCGGGTTGGTCCTGCTCTCGGAGGCTCCAAAGGGGCTGAGGCCAAGGAGGAGGGAGTCTGGCCAGTCCCCGGGCTCATGCCACCTTGAGCTTCTTCGGGTCCTGTGCTACCTGGGGCTGAGGTTCGTCCCCATAAGTCTTGGGCGGGCGGCTGGAGGGCGGTGACAGCCACACGCAGCTTGTTCAGTGAGAAGGGAGTGGACACCATCCGTCTGGGCTTCTGTTCTCGGTGTCGGGGAACCGGTGGTGACCTTGACCGCGCTTGGTCCCTGCAGGAGTCCTCTGGTGGGGTTGTGGTCAGAACACAGCCTGGTGGCCTCCTGTCCCCATCTGGGGAGGTCCTGGGGCCAGGCCACCTCACAGACACCTTGGGCTGAGCTGTCGGTTTGTCCAAGTCCAAGTTCATCCCCTGCCCACAGAGAGGACCCCCTTGGCCCTGTGCCTGGGGTGGCCTGGTCGGCTCTGGGCTGGGCGCCACCTGAGCATGAACCCAGGCAGGGATGCGGGGGTCTGTTATTTTGGTGTCTCCCTGGCAATCGGGAGAGGAGGGGGGTTTGATCCCCTTACACCCTCTCTGACCTCCCCTCTGACCTCCCCTCCGACCTCAACTCCCACCTCACCTCCATGGCAGCCTCCAGGAGCCCCTGAGCTAGTCCCCTGCCCCACTGTGGTCCTCTCGCCGTAGCCCGTTTCCCACACTGTCCCCCTGTACCAGACTGCTCCGGTGCGTCCTGTCGTCCAGCCGGGGTCTTGTAGAACGTGCGTTTTCCGCGTCTCCAACGCATTTCCTGCTCTCAGGGGCTCGTGCCCTGTCCCCGTGCTGCTTTTAGAAGGGCTCCATGTGGCTGCGTGTGCATGTGGTCGTCTGGACAGTGGCACAACATCTCCAGGTGGGGACTCACCCAGTCACCTGTCCCCTCTGCCAGGATGGACACTCAGGGGCTGCCAGCATCCAGCCACCGGCAGACACATCTGCGCCCTGCCCGAGCGCTGTAGGGACTGGGTGCAGGCACTGGCCTCCCCGGGGACTCTTGCCCCTGACAGCGGGCACTGTGACTGTCTGGGAGGGATGACCTCAGGCACCCGGGAAGCCCCTGGGGATGTGCCCCCAGGACAGGGTGCGAGGAAGTCGGGGTTCAGCCTCGGGGATGTGGCTGCGTGGTCCCCACGGTGCTCGGTGGGGCTGAGCCAGGGCCACGTCTGTGGGCCTCTGCAGGTCCCCTCCCTGGCCTCCTGCCCAACAGCCCTGGCCCTCCGCTCCCTAGGGCTTTCCGGGATCGCTTCCTTGGTAGATCCTTTTGCAGGAATCGTCACACGAGGGTTTGCTCCTGGGGGCAGCGGCAGGAGCCCCTCTACAGCAACCAGCGGGTACAGACCTGCTGCGAGACCCAGGCCCAGATATTCTCTCAGGAGTGGCCACAGGGACCCACGATGTGACACGGTGTCTGTGCACCCTCCTGGGCAGCCGGGGACTCTCCTGCTTTCTCCTTCTTGCCACGGCCTGGTGGGTTGGGCTGCGCACCTTGTGCTGGTCCTTGGCAGTTCTTTGACCTTGGGTTCGTCTGGCGCCTGGGCTTGGGAGACGCCCCCTGGACATGGCCTGTTCCGACATTTTCCCACCTTCCTGTGGGGGGCGCTGTCTTTAGGGGTTTGCAGGAAGGAGTTCCTTGAACATGCTGATGGCCATCCCTTGTTGGGTTTGGAGACAGTAAATATCCTCCTCCACTGGAGTCTCTGTGTGTGTGTCTGTGGTGTAAGTACATCGTGTGTGTATGTGTGTGTGTGTGTGGGGGGGTGGAGTCCGGGGACCTGAGTCCCAGAGTAGGTGAGGCTGCAGGGCGGGGAGCTGCAGGGAAGGCTTCAAAGCACAGAATGAACACTTGGGGGAACCACAAGCAACCCCTTGATTTTTTAGGGGGTACTTGGGAATTGAACCCAGGGGCACTCGATCACTGAGCCCCATCCCCAGCCCTAGTTTGTATTTCATTTAGAGACAGGGTCTCCCTGAGTGGCTTAGAGCCTCACTCTTGCTGAGGCTGGCTTTGAACTCGGGATCCTCCTGCCTCAGCCTCCCCAGCCGCTGGGAACTCCTTGATTTTTGATGGAGTCGTGTTCAGATAAACCCAAAGTTCAAAGTATTGTAGGTTAAACATGCATTTACTGTGCCCCAGTCAGCCTCAGGATCCCAGGATTGGCTGGGAACCGTGGCCAGCTGCCACTGCCCGGCATCTTGAGAGTGGATCCAAGCACCTATCCCCAGCTTGGGAAAAGGCCAAAATTCAAAATATGAAGTATGGTTTCTGTTGAATGCATATTGCCTTTGCATTATCATGAAAGTCAAAAAATGTAAACTGGATCGTCTTGAGCTGGGCACGGGTGCTCTAATTTATAACAATGACAATAGCAATGACCTGAAGCTGTATGTGTTTCCAAAGCCTCAGTTTCCTCATCTGGAAAATGGGCCAGAGGATACCCCCCACCCCCACTGCAGAGCTGCAGCCATACGTGGGACAGTCTGTGACAAGGCTGGGCACCGTTACGTAGTAAGTGCCCAATAAATACATTAGGGTGCCAGTAATATTAAGCGTGTGTTTATTAAGTGCTCACTGCATGCCGGGCATTGAGCGGGGCGATGACTGGGAACAGTATGTGTCAGGTGGCCCTTGGTGTGTGTGGGTGGCCTTGGGAGAAGCCGTGCATGGAGAATGGTCAGCAGCAGAGGGAGAGGCCTGGGGACCTGGAGAGAGGGAGGCGAAGGGGGCAGGAGGAGCCTGGTGGACCCCGGCTACAGCCAAGGTCACTGCTAACAACAAAATAAATAACAACACTGACCTCGCCTCCTTGAGTCTCTGTGTCCCCAGCTGAAAATGGGTGTGACCATGTTGGGATCCTGTAGGGCTCTTGGGTGACGTCAGAGTGCAGCTCGTGGCTGGCCGCCCAGGAAGTGCTCAGTGAAGTCACCTTGTCCTTCATCCCTCCATCTGCCGGACGGTATTCTGGACCCCGGGCTGAGGCATGTAAGAAGCTCATTGGGTACAAAGGGTGACAGGCCCTTTTTTTCCCCCCACATTTCTTCTTTGCCTGTAATTGTTTATAAAGAGGGCAGAAGTGACCCTCTGTGATTTCCAAACCCTGAGCCTGAGGGGACATCACAGGAGAACCTGATCCCTGGAGCACTCTCGCACACAGGCCAGGACTGCTCTGGGACACGTCACGGTCCCGAGGCCACCATGCTGGGAGCAGGCTCAAGCCACCAGTGCTTTAGAGGATCGAGTCAGAAAAATAAAACAAGACAACACAGACCAGTGGGTGCCCACCATTGGCTCTGGTCCCAGGACGTGGCGCTGAATAAGATCCAGTTCTTGTGCTCAGATGTCCTGCCGCCTGGTCAGAGGCGTCCCCTGGCCACGGTCACATAAATAACTCCTGACTCGCAGAGGTGAGCAGATGGGGAGTGCGCTGGCCTCCTAAGGCTGCTCCGCCAAATGGTCACTAACGGTGGCTCTGCTGTCAGCCTGGCTGTGACAGATAATGTGGCTGCTGGCCAGTGACTCCCCTCCCTGGACGTGTGTCCCAGACCTCAGCCAGATTGTCCCCAAATCTGGGGAGGGTGCATTCCTTGAGAGGTTCAAACGAGCGGAACAAGAAGGAGAGTGTCCCCAGAGGGTGGAGCCGGGGACCCTGCAGCATCAGGAAGGATGTGAACAGGCTCAGAAAAATGTGCTTGGCTTTCTAGAAAGCCCTGTGGTTAAGTGCTAAGGTCGGGATTAGAGCAACCTGGATGTGCATCTGTCCCTGGCTGACCCTGTGACATGGGCTTCCCTTCAACGGAAGCGACAGCAGGGTCACCCCTGGGTTGCATGAGCTCATGCAGCCGAGCGTCCTCCGTATGTCTGGGCTCTGGTGTGCACCCCACCAACTCTGTATCACAAGGAACTAAAACCAATAGAAAGCCTCATCCGGGGCAGACCAGAGTCCCAGCCAAACCCAGGCAGAGGCTGGAGGCCAGCAGCGGTGAGGGAACAGCTGCCTTTAGCCTGCAAAATCCACTCCGAGCTTCCTTGTAGCCACATCAAAAAGGGAACAGCGGATCCGTCGCAGGGTCTTGCGTTAAGAAGAAAGAGGAAACAGTTTCAGTGTCTCAGGAGACACAATGTTGTCCTTGACCAGGAAGAAAGAAATGGCAGTGCCATGGATCAGGAATCACAGAGCTCGGCAGGTGTCATGTGGAACTTGGGGTAAAGAGGAGGGGAGTCTGAGAAGGTGGCTCAGGGAAGGATCCCTGTGAGGGCCCCAGGAGTGTGCGGAGGGTCCTGCTTGGGCTCAGAGTAGGTGGGATGTGGGGGCTGTTAACCCTGCAGGGAGGCAGGGGAAATCTGAGCCTTTTCACCTGGGATCTCTAGAAGTCAGATTCTGGAGGCAGACCTCCCAGCTGTGTGACCTCAGGCAAGTGGCTTCACCTCTCTGATCCTCAGTTTCCTCATCTATGAGCTGGAGTTATCCCTGCAGGGCCATTCGGGAGTACGGCATGGAGTCTTGCATATAGTGAGCACCCGAGTAGTTGTTAACCACGTGTGCGCACATATTCTGTGTATATAATCACGTAGACTTCTTTTCTTTCATAAGCTTGGTGGGATACAAGTGACTAAAATGTGCTATAGCTCTTTACAACGAAGACTTGTCCAAAGGGTCATTGTCATTGCGTGTTGCTCCCAGCAACTCGAGGGACGAGTCCTTTACCTCCATCTGAGAGGCTTGGCTTTGAGAAGCAAAATCCTTTCTCTTGTCCCTGATCTGCCTTTGGACTCAGAACCGGCATGACAGGAGGGCAGGAAGGTCCCCGTCCTCTGGCCTCCCAGCTGGCCTTCTCCTCTCTGCTCAGATGAGGGACAGTTTAGGGAGTCGTTGAGAAGCCTGAGGAATTAATACTAATAACCAGCACTCGACGGCGGCCTGCGAGGGGCCCTCCTGTCCAAGGATTCCGTATCCGGGATCGGAAATATTTTGGAAAAACAATTGCATCTCCACTGAACATGTCATTCCTTGTCCCCAGACCATTCAGCGTATTTAGGCCGCATTTGCCTTGCGTCCCGTCTCATAAGTAATTCAGAGATAACTTGAAGGACGTGGCTGGGCATTGCCATCTTTACAGGGTCCTTGGGGCCTGGGGATTTTGAGAAGCGGGGGAAGGGCACGCCCCCACAGAGGAAATGAGCCCACTCGACTCCTGCTGGAGGGAGGGGTGAGGGGTGGACAGACAGACGTGCCCAGAGGCTGTCAGGGGAGCTGTCAGGGCCTCTGTGCCAGCCCTGCTTGACCCTGACCCAAACATGGAATGACGTGGCCTCTGACTCCACGGTGCCCTCAGCCCAAGCTGAGAGCCACCAGGTTACGACGTGCGGCTGGTCTCTGCGGAGCGGCTGGGGATCCTGGATCCCCCTCCTGTCCCCCGTCTGGGCTTCCTGGGACCCTGCAGATCTGCCCTGGCCCCGCACTTGTACCTGCGAGCTCCCTTGGAAAGGGCCCCCACAAAGCCATGTCCTTGTCCCTGGGAGAACCAGCACTACTCTGGACAAGTCATTTCTTCCTCAGGGACCTGCTTGGTGGGAGCCATTGGCTTGGACGGATCACGATTTCAGGGGCAGCGTGACCTGCAGGTTCAGAGCCCAGGGTCTCTCTGGGCCTCCGCCCGGGCCTTCACCTCCCGGAACCTCACTTAGCCCCTCCTGGGGTTTGAGTGACAGAAACTCGGATTAAGAGCTCTGCCAGTCCTGGGTGCCTGCCAGCTCAGCATGTCACCGCAAGGGTCACCAACCCCCGTCAGCGTCCTCCAATCACGAGAGGCCAGCTCCAGTGTCCCCGTCTTTATTCTAGTGCCCCTGGGGACACTCAGTGGACACCCTGGGCTGCCCTCCCAGCCTGCAGAGTGGAGAGACACCCAAGCTCAAATCCTGAGCCCCTTGATCTCAGAGTCCTGCATGGAATTTCCCAACTGCTTTTATTAATAAAAGCAAAGGACGACTTTCATGTAATAAAGGAGAACCTGAGGTCCATGAGGACCAGCCACACCCTGACGCACAGGAACCTGCAGGTATTTATCATGAAGGATCCACGGGCAGCCTCGCCCAGCTCCGGCGTCTGGTTTGGAGCCGGTTGGTCAAGACGGGAGAGCCGGGCAGAGGAGAGAGTGTGGGCGCGGGGGGCTGAGCCCAGGGTTCCAGCCCTGGGTGGCCGTGACCCGGGGGCAGCCACCCCCCTTACTGAAGGTTTGCTGTGTGTCAAGTCCCAGCAAAGCACCCCACATCCCGAACAAATTTAGTTCTTCTTCTTTTTTATTTTTTGGTACCAGGGATGAACCCAGGGTGCTTAACCACTGAGCCACATCCCCAGCCCTTTTTTAAAATTTTATTTAGAGACAGAGTCTCGCTGAGTTGCTTAGGGCCTTGCTAAGTTGCTGAGGCTAGCCTTGAACTTGTGATCCTCCTGCCTCAGCCTCCCTAGCTGCTGGGATGACAGGCGTGTGCCACTCCACCCGGACCAGCCTCCAAAGAGCTCGCAAGTGCGGAAGGTCTTGGAAGCAGTGATCACGTGCAAGGTCACGTGCTGGGTTCAAACCTCACCTGGATCGCTTCCGGGCCGAGTGACCTTGGCTGAGTTCTACTCAGACGCCAAACTTCTGCAGCCTCCTATGTCTGGTGCCAGCAGCCCAGGGGCTCTTTATTCTGGCCCTGAGCTTGTGCCATCCCTTTGTCCTCAGACCCAGACCCACCTGCCGCCTCCCTTTCCCCTCAGGTGTCTCCAGCTGTGCACAGGAACCTGCTGACCGGGGACCCCTGTTGGACACCACAGCACTGAACGGTGAGGGACTCCTGTGGTCTGAGCCCAGGTCTCCAAAGGGGACGAGTGGCCCTGGCCAGGCTGGGAGCATGGGGGTGGCTGCTAGCAGGGTTTTGGAAGTGTGGCTGGAACCAAGTTCGTGGCACCATGCCTCTCTGTCCTAGGGGGCAATTTCCCCATTATTCGAGGGGCTTTTGGGTGAATATTTCCTTTCCCCCAAACGGTGGGGGAGGAGAGGATCCCAAAGAGGCAGAAGATATGATCGTCAACAGGACAGACCTGAAACTTGGAATTTTTGGGTGCTGAGGATTGAACTCAGGGGCCCTCGGCCACTGAACCCCACCCCCAGCCCTATTTTGTATTTTATTTAGAGACAGGGTCTCACTGAGTTGCTGAGGGCCTCGCTTTTGCTGAGGCTGGCTTTGAACTCGCTATCCTCCTGCCTCAGCCTCCGAGCCTCTGGGATGACAGGCGTGGGCCACTGTGACCGGCTGACACTCGGATTTCAATGGCAGCTTGGTCTTTTCCCAGCTCTCTGGCCTTGGGCCACTGCTGGAGTGGGGTCTGCTCAGAGCCGGGCAGGGCGCGGTTGGTCTTGCTGGCGCGGGTCAGCTTTGGGCGGTCACTGTCGCCCAGCTGCCCCTCATGACCTCCCTTGCCTTGCAGAGGATGGAGGATGGGGAGTACAACTCCTCCCTCCCCTACGACGACGACGAATACCTGGATGATCTCGGCCCCGTGTTGGTTCTGGACGACCACCCCGCCCCGGAAGCCAGGGTGACCAGGATCCTCGTGGTGGTGATCTACAGCATCGTCTGCTTCCTGGGCATCCTGGGCAACGGCCTGGTGATCGTCATCGCCACCTTCAAGATGAAGAGGACGGTGAACAGCGTGTGGTTCCTCAACCTGGCCGTGGCCGACTTCCTCTTCAACGTCTTCCTGCCGCTGCACATCACCTACGCCGCCCTGGACTACCACTGGGTGTTCGGGACGGCCATGTGCAAGGTCAGCAGCTTCCTGCTCATCCACAACATGTACACCAGCGTCTTCCTGCTCACCGCCATCAGCCTGGACCGCTGCGTCTCCGTGCTGCTCCCCGTCTGGTCCCAGAACCACCGCAGCGTCCGGCTGGCCTACACGGGCTGCGTGGTCATCTGGGTCCTGGCCTTCTTCCTGAGCTCCCCGTCCCTCGTCTTCCGGGACACGGCCAGCCTGCACGGCAAGACCTCCTGCTTCAACAACTTCAGCCTGTCAGCGCCCGGCTCGTCCGGCCGGATCGGGTCCAGCCAACACGTGCTGGTGACCGTCACCCGCTTTCTGTGTGGCTTCCTGGTCCCCGTCCTCATCATCACGGCCTGCTACCTCACCATCGTCTGCAGGCTGCGGCGCAACCGCCTGGCCAAGACCAAGAAGCCCTTCAAGATCATCGTCACCATCATCGTCACCTTCTTCTGCTGCTGGTGTCCCTACCACACTCTCTACCTGCTGGAGCTACACCACACTGTCCTGCCTGGCCCTGTCTTCAGCCTGGGCCTGCCCCTGGCCACGGCCCTCGCCATCGCCAACAGCTGCATGAACCCCCTTCTGTACGTCTTCATGGGCCAGGACTTCAAGAAGTTCAAGGTGACGCTCTTCTCCCGCCTGGTCAACGCTCTGAGTGAGGACACGGGCCACTCCTCCTTCCCCAGCCATAGGAGCTTCACCAGGATGTCGTCAGTGAACGACAAGTCTTCCGTGAACGAGAGGGAGACCAGCATGCTGTGAGCCTCACCTGGGAGACCTGCAGCGGTCACTCCCAGCCCAGGGGGGCCCAGGGGTGCCTGGGGACGTGCCTTCTGAAGACCAAGGCAGGCACCTCCTTACTGCACCTTGATGGATACTCGCTGCATTTTGCGTAGGGGTGAACCGTGTTTTGAATCCAGGGTGGGGAACCCCTTTCTCTGAGTGGCATGGGGGACGGAGCTGGCCATGTCTCACGTGGACCTTGGACCAGCACCCTGAGCTCCAACGGAGACCAGCCTGGACCCACTCAGAGCAGCCGAGGAAGGATTCTCAAAAGCACAGCTGTGAAATGAGATTGGCCTAAGGCTGTGGTATTAAGCTGCCTACTGGGTACCCCAGGAATACCCCGGGTCCTCTCCAAAGTCCCTGGAGGGAGCAGGAGAGGTCAGGGGGAACCTAGCGTGAAGCAGCTGACGCTTCGTCCCCCGAGATCCTGGCCTTGCAGGTGTCCCTCTGGGTGAGGCCCGTGGAAAGGCACAGGATACTGACTGAAGTGACAGACGCCCCTGACCGTGAACTTGACTTTGAGAGGAGTCGAGAAGATGGACCAGGTCCCCAGGGCTTTGTGGATTCTGGCAAGGTCCACACCAGGGAGCCTGCCACCGGTACTGGGGTCTGGGGAAAGGCAGAGCAAAAAGACCGTCCAAGGCGTGGGCACGTCAGCCACAGGTGCAGGGACACCGGCCCAGGGGTGGAGGTGGCCGTGGGGACCCAGATGCTACCTGGCAGGACAGCCTGCGAGCTGCCTTCCCGAACCACGTCCCTGAGAGGAAGGCAAACAGCTCCCGTGTGCATCTCCTTGTCTGGCTTATTCTCTTCTTCCTTTGGCAGGAAGTGACATTGTCCCACTGACAAATGACAGAGCGGAGGCTCTGAGGGAGGAAGCCAGGCACCCAGCACCACACACACGGCCTCACAGTGGCAGAGATGCGATCTGCCCCAGGCTCTTCCCCTCTGGTATGGAGAATTCATCTGTTGAGAAGATTCCAGACCATCACGTGGCCCATGTTCAGCACGTCCATGAGATATTTACTCCCCACGGTGGCCCTGAGCTAGGCACAATGGTTATTTCCCTTTTGCATATGAGGAATCTGCAGCTCAGAGAGGTTAAGGGACTTGCCCAGGGTCACCCAGCTAGTTTGCTGGAGGCTGGATTGGAACCTCAGTTTGCTGGGTTCAAACAAGGCGGCAGAGTCAGGAAGGAGCTAGAGAGGTTGGGGTTTCTTTGTAACGGGGTGCTGCTGGGGGTTGAACCCAGGGGCGCTTTACCACCGAGCTACATCCCCAGGGCTTTTTGTTTGTTTGTTGGCTTTACTTTGTATTTTGAGACAGAGCCTCCCTACGTTGCGGAGGCTGGCCTCGTCCTGGTACTCCTTCTGCCTCAGCCTGGGATCAGAGGCGAGTGTCACTGCGCCTGGCGAGAGGTTAAGTTTTGAGCGTGACTTGGTTTTTTCAGCAGATCAATGTGAAAATCTCAGTGGCCCTTTAAGGAGCTTTGCAAATAGTTTTCAAAATGATCCAAAACGGCAGAGAAAATGCACTTGGCCTCCAGCTCCCTGGACACCCATCAGCACCCCGCCCCCGCCCCCGGGGCCCCCACCCTCAGCGCACCCCGAGGTCTCTGGGGAGCAGAGCAGGGGAGGCCTGGCGGGCGTCAGCCTCCTGTTGGACCGAGGCCTCTTGGCCCCGAACCGCCCAAGTCCCTTGGTCGTGAAGCCTGTCCCCCTGATGTCACGTCCACCTCGCGCTGGGCCCGTCCCCAAGCTTCGGGCTGTTTGGAGTCACACTTCATCAAGGGACAGACTGTTCCTTCCTGTTGGGTCTGGAAACTTTTGATGAGGGAGCTCTGAGTGCATCCAAGCCGGGCCTCCGACAGCCTCAGGGAGTTGGGACCCGCACGTTGGACGGGGAGACGGAGCTCTGAAGACGGCCCAGCGCCCCTGCCATCCCTGCCCAGGTTTACAGATGAGGCGCTAGGTGCCGGGTCGCAGAGGCAGTCCTCTGCCACTCAGGCCTCCGGGCTACGGGGACAGCGCTTCTCCTGGGCTGTAGGGGAGGCCCGGCCAGGCTGGGGGCCAGGAATTTGTGGGGTCACTGGGGACACCGATAAGCAGGATGGGATCCAGACCAGCTGTCCTCCTCCCTCTCTCCTGGATGCCACACCAGCGTCCCTGTTCTGACTGACATTTTCTGTTAGGGATGTCAGTGTGACCAGGACGTCCCCTCCTGTCTTGGCCCCACTGTGTCTTCTATAATCCCTGCAGTTGGTGACACGTGCTCCTGTGTCACACTCCACGGGTAGCCAACACGCCCAGGGCCTGGCTTCTTCTCTCTGGGCCAGGACCCAGCCAGTGGTCTCAGTGCCGGGGTCAGGTGGGTCGAGGGGACATGGGGACAAATGGCAGAGAGACCTGAAGAGAAGAGAGTACCTGAGGGTGGGGGAGG
>NW_026000130.1:4444020-4444883 GCF_001458135.2 Marmota marmota marmota | reverse complement strand
ACCTGAGGGTGGGGGAGGGAGGGAGGGGGAGCAGAGCACCCGATGACCGAGAGGGCTCTGGCGTTTACTGAGCACCTACCAAGTGTCACCTGTTATGTGTCACCTACCATGTGACACCTGCCATGTGACTGGCCAGGGGGAGGACCACCGGGGCCACGTGGGTGGTGCAGAAAGCGAGGCTAGGAGCTGGTCACGCTTGCCTGGGGGACACGGGCCGGGAAGGGGGCAGCTGGCTTGGAGCCAGGGCTGCTGTCTGGGCCCCCACCTCCATTTTTCTAGCAACCAAGCATGCAAAGGGGTGGCGACTCTGTCAGTCTAATAGCCAAGACCTGGCGGATGGGAGAGAATGGCCCGGCCTCCTCGATCCTGAGTCTTGCTCTTGAGCACTGCTGGGGCCAACTCAAGGGCCCATCCCCCACTGCCCATCCCCCAACACTCCCCATCCCCCCAACACCCACCATCCACCCACACATCCACCCACTCATCTCCCCACTACCCACCCACCCACCCACCTGTTTACATGAGCACCTATTACCCACCCATTCGCCCAGTCTCCATTACAGTGCATTTAACACCTGCTCTTTGCTGGGAGCCCAGGGAGGCCCTGGGGACACAGGGATAATCAAGCCACACCGTCTCTGTCCTCTGGCGAGTGGGACAGACAGCTAACCATTAAAACCCACCAAACCCGCCCATCCTGGTGGAGAAAACCCTCAGTGAAGGGCCACACACTTATTCTAGAGGGACCTGACCCCATTCGGGAGCCAAGGACACCCCCTGGGGAGGACACGCTTGAGTTACCTTGGTGGGTACTGGCTTGGTGGGGGGGCCCTGGAGGGGGCGCTCTGGGGGGAGGGGACAGG
>NW_026000130.1:4435218-4440421 GCF_001458135.2 Marmota marmota marmota | reverse complement strand
CCCCCCCCCCGCAGGTCACAGCCTGGTCACCTTTGCCCCTCCCCCACTCTGCAGAGAGGCCAGGCTAAGGTGCCCCGTCCCCCTCCCTAGCAGATCCCTGTTCTCTTTCCTCCTTGGTGCCGTCTGATCATTTCACTTCTTTCTGTATTTAGCTGCCTTGGGTCTGCCCTGCTCTGGGTGGCGAGCTCCGTCCGGCATGGGCCTGTCCCTCCCACTGTACCCCATCACCCAGGGCAGAGCTGAGCCCGGAAAAGTGCTCACAGTTTTTTGTTGAGTGAAGAAATGGTCAGCAGCTGACATTATTTTTATCACCAACACCGTCAAGGACCATGATGGTCACGGTCACAATACACTCTCACAATACGTGAATGATCAAATACAGTGAAAATGCCCAACATCTCCGGCCACTAGAGAAATGCAAATTACAATGATGCAAATTAAAATGATGCAAATTAAAATGATGCTGACTCACTCCAGTCAGAATGGCAATCTTCAAGAACACAAGCAACAAAACATGCTGGTGAGGATGTTGGGAAAAGTTTCCCTCATACCTTGCTGGTGGGACTGCAGATTGGTGCAGCCACTCTGGACAGCAGTGTGGAGATTCCTCAGAAAAGTTGGAATGGAGCCACCATTTGACCCAGCTATCTCACTGCTCTGTCTATACCCAAAGGGCTTAAAATCAGCATACTACAGGACACAGCCACATCAATGTTGATAGCAGCTCAATTCACAATAGCTACGCTACAGAACCAACCTAGGTACCCTTTAACAGATGAATGGATAAAGAAAATGTGGTATACATACACAGTGGAATATTACTCAGTCATTAAAAATAATAACTTTATGACTTTTGCTGGTAAATGGATGGATCTGGAGACTCTCATGCTAAGTGAAATAAGCCAATCCCCCCAAACCAAAGGGCATATGTTCTCTCTGAAATGTGGATGCTAACACACAATTGGGAGGGGAGAGGATAGAAGTTCATTGGATTAGAAATATGGAAATGAAGGGAAGGGAGCAGGGATGGGAGTAGGAAAGAGAGTCGAAGGAATCTGAATAACTTTCCTGTATCCACATAGGAGCACACGGCCAGTGAAACTCCACATCATGTACAACTGTAGAAATCGGAAGCTCTACTCCACGTATGTACGACATGTCAAAACACACTCAAAAAAGAACAAATAGGAAAAAAATACATGATTTCCAAATATACCGGATTTTCTACTTTTTTCCCTCTATGCATGAAGGCTGGAGAGGGTGCCATTTCTCCCCATTTCACAGACAAGGACACTGAGGCTTGGGGTACTCAGTTGGGAGTGGAGGAGTCGCGGTCACTCTCTTGCACAATTCAGAGCCATCAGATGAAGGAGGTTCCCATTAAGGGCCTCCCTCTCCCTTGGCCCCCTCCCTCCCCTGCAGCCTGATGTACTGCAGCCTGGAAATAAAGGAACCAGATGTCGTGTGTCCCCCCCCCCGCTCTTATTGTTTTGCAGTTCTTTTCCGGATCAGGGCTCTGGGAAGGGTTTGGCGGGTATGGCTGGCCGCGGACTCCTGTGTTCAACACCCCTCTGGATAAAGCCATTGATCGGGCGTCAGGTTTGCTTCGGGCACAGATGATGGGCGACAAAGCACATCCAGACACCTGAGTGTCCTATGATGCCCTGTGACTCTGGAGCCCAGGGAACTGACCCTGGCAGAGGCCCGGGGCTACCTCTGCCCTGGTCTCCACCATGTGGACATTTGGCACCCGAGAGCAAGCATCTGGATGACTGAAGGAGTTTCCAGTTGGCTTCCAGATGCTGACCCTGTGGAGCAGGGACGTGGTGGGAAAGGGCACTCTCACAGCCTTAGCTGTTGGCCTGTGCACTCCTGGTTGATGGCAGGATTTAGGATGCCCAGGACACTGTCCAGTCTTCCTGGGAACCACTGGCTTGGGATGAGACTTTAGGCATGGTAACAGGTAGCCGGGGGCCATTCCACGTCAGTCATTCTATTTCCTCTCCATTGGAAGGCTGGACAGTAAAACCAGCATTTAGGGACAAGAAAGCTCAGAGGGATCAAGTGACCAACCACTCGCCCAGAGGCAGAGCTGGGATTCGAACCCACGCCACACCCATATGACTTTGTGGCATCTTCTCTGCTTATTCTACTTCCTGGGTTAAGTAAAACAGAGACCTAAGAATTAGCACAGATCAGAGGAAGAGGCTTTTGGCTATAGTTAGAGAAGACTCACAGCTTGGCTGGAAATAGCTGATTAGAGAAAGATTCTGGGGTCCCAGAGGCACCCGTCAGCCTCTGCTCCCCCACCCCCAGATTCTCCAAATAGGCAAAAGGTTGGATTCAACGGCTCTTTCCCTCCTTGGAAAAAGAGCAGGAAGAGACTCAAATGAATGGCTCCTAAGAGGTAAAAAATAATTCAGAAACTGAGGCAGGTGGGAGGAAGAATAGAGAATGGGATGTGGGTTTCCTGACCCTCTTCCATTCTTGCTCTAGGAACACTCGGTGTGTTCGTTTATCGGAATCAAAATGTCTCTGGTTGGTGATTTCTGGATTCTTTGGGCCTGCTGTGCTCGTATGATCCTTGTTCTAGTCCCTTGGCTGCAGAATCTTCCACAGAATAATGAAAAAAGCTTGCTTAACCTCAAAATGCGGGATATGAAGAGGTCCTGTGGTCAGCCTAGTCAATCCCCTCCCAGGATCCTCTATGGGACAAAGCAGGAACTGGGGACTTCCCCTGGCCCCAGACCTTTCTCTCCTGCCCCACAGTTCCACTTCCAGTCCCTTCCGTGGCTCAGTCTTTTTCTCACAGTTTGGTTCAGACACACTGAGTCGAGAAGCAGAGAAACAGACGATCAGCATACTTTAAAAGGCTGGGAATATAAATGGCAGGAAAGAAAGCCCTGAAGACCCATGAGAGTTAATATTTGCCTTTGGACTCACCCTTGGAAATAAACCAAGCAAGATATGAAAGAAAGAAGATCATCTCCATGAGGGTGCTTTGGGCTGCAAGTAACAGAAGACTGAATCAAGATGGCTGAGGCCATAAGCAAAGGCATTCCCTCCCCTAGTGAAAAGGCCTGGAGAGTGGGAACTCAGCAGCCCAACCTTGACATCAGGGGCTCAGGGCACTTCCTTCCCCCTGATCTGTCACCTTCAGAGAACAGACTTTGTCCCCAAGATACATCTCTTCTGGTCCAAAGATGGCTTCTGCAATGTCAGATGTTGAAGCCACCTTGGCATCTGCCAGAAGGGGAAAGACTGTCCCTTTAAGAATGTTGCCAAAAAACGCCTCTCCCTGAAGCCCCCAGCAGAGCTCCCCTCACCTCTTTGGTCAGAACTGGGTCACGTGGCTGCTACGCCACCAATCACAGTGAGGGAAAGGACGGTGGCTCACACCAATCAGGATCCACTCCTGAGTCACCTGGGAGAGGGGTGACCACTCAGATGAGACCAGGTTCCAGTCCCAAGGACAAAGGAGGGCAGTTCAGGGTAGAGACCAGTGGGGTCTGTTCTACCACATTTTAAAAATATTTATTCTTAAGTTTTAGGTGGACACAATATCTTTATTTTACATTTATGTGGTGCTGAGGATCGAACCTAGTGCCCTGTGCATGCTAGGCGACCTTTGCACCACTGAGCCCACAACCCCAGCCCTCTACCACATTTTTATCCATTTTTTAAATCAGGTCACCAAGTGTTCCTTTAAACAGCCTTGAACACTCAAGTCACTACCTAGTAGTCCTAGTGGAGGTGCCACAATTTATCTAGTTAAAATTTTATTGGTGACCAACCTAGGTACCCTTCAACAGATGAATGGATAAATAAAATGTGGTTTATTTTATATATAATATAATATTTTATATATATATATTACTCAGCCGTAAAGAAGAATGAAATGACGGTATTTGCCATTAAATGGACTGGAGGCTATTATGCTAAGTGAAATAAGCCAGTTCCAAAAAACCAAAGGCTGAATGATCTGATATGCAGATGCTAACACACATTGGGGACAGATAGAAGTTCACTGGACCAGACAAAGGGGAATGAAGGGAAGGGAGGGCATGGGAATAGGAAAGACAGTGGGATGATGGGATGTGACCTTCCATGTTCCTAAATGACCACACGACCCGGGAAACTCCACATCCTGTGCAGCCACAGACACGAGGAGCTACACCCCACGTACATGTCAAAGTACACTCTACTGCAGTGTATATCTACAAACAGCAAATAATGAAATAAAAAACAAATGATTGGTGGACGTGTAGGTGATTCATTTTCCAGAAGATTTTAGTAGGGTGATGAGCTTCCTCAGTGGGGCCTGGCTCCCACCGAGCAGAGCTTCGGAAGCCCCCGCCCCTTGTGTCCGGGAGGCCCGCAGAGCTGACTGACCTGGACTTTCTGCCCTCAGGCCCACCCACAGGGGTCCCACTTAGAGCAGTGAGAACTTTCCAGAAGCTTCCAGAGTCTGGTGGCTTGAGGGAGAGGGCATGGCGGGTGGACATGGCCACACGGTGAGGCTCTGGCATCAAGCAGAATGGGCAGTGGCTCTTCCTCCCTGTGCCCTGGTCCCCCCCTGTGAGCCGGAGAGGCTGCGTTGCCTGTGTGAGGACAGCCACGTCGTCCCCTGCAGAGTTGGCTCCAGGGTTTGAAGAGACCAGGTGCCTAAAGTCACGGACTCTCCCGCCCCATGGTTTCTTCTTCTTTATTCACAGTACTGCGTCTGCTCTGCTCTCTCCGGGGGCCTTGCTCAATCCGGGCCATTGACCCAGGACGCTGCATGGATCTTAGATGGTGTGTCCGGGCAGCGCCTTTCATGCTGCTAGGACTTGGCAGGCGAGGAGAGGGCCGTTTTTGTCACTGATAGTTGGTCTGGTCCTTCTCCTACCACACCCCAGGCCCCCACCCACAATGGCAAACAAACAAAACAGACATGAACTTGTCCCTTTGTGTGGGTTGAACTGTGTCCCCTTCTGCCCCTCCCTAAGATAAAGCAAAACAGAACACAACAGGAAAGAACTTATAGGTTGACATCTGAACTGCGGCAGGTGGGGTTGTGATCCAGGGCCCCCAGAGCAGAGCCGTGAGAGGAGAAAGGAGCCAACATGGGCTGGTCCCTGCTCCTGCGGCTGAGCGTCTCCCCTTCTCTCCCCCCCCCCTGACCCCGAACAGCAGGCCCATCATCCCATGCCCATCCCTCCTG
>NW_026000130.1:4429716-4434552 GCF_001458135.2 Marmota marmota marmota | reverse complement strand
CCCCCCCCCCCCCCCGCCTTTAATTCTGGTGCTTTGGAGATTAAGTTTCCGCAGGAATTTTGGAGGAGACGTAGACATTCAAACCATAGCACTTCAGATCTTAGAAACTGGAATGAGCTGGGCGCGGTGGCCCACGCCTGTCATCCCAGCATCTCAGGAGGCTGAGGCAGGAGGATGGCGAGTTCAAAGGCAGCCTCAGCCACAGTGAAGTGCTAAGCCACTCAGTGAGACCCTGTCTCTAAATAAAATACAAAATAGGGCTGGGGATGGGGCTCAGTGGCTGAGTGCCCCTGAGTTCAACCCCTGGTACCCTCCCCCCACAAAAAAAATCTAAAATGAAAAAGTCACGATGATGATGATGATGATGATTTTTGGTACTGGGGAGACAGGGTCTCACTGAGTTGCTGAGCAGCCTCGCTTTTGCTGAGGCTGGCTTTGAACTCACCATCCTCCTGTCGCAGCCTCCTGAGCCGCTGGGATGACAGGCGGGCAGCACTGTGCCCAGCCATAATGATCATTATAAAGACCATTTTTATGACTCCTCAACCATAAAATATATTTTCTCCACATTTTACAGAGGAGGAAATGGAACCTCAGGGAGAGGGGACGTTCCCTGCCCAAGGTGACTTGGCTGGTGCAGTGCCACAGAGATGGGGGTGGGACGCTGCTGTCCTCAGGCTCCTGGGTACAGTGACACAACACACGGTTTGCTGCTCACGGATGTGGAGCTGCGTACCACATGTCTGAGAACCCGGGGGTGGGCAGGGATGGGGTGGGAGAAGCCCCATGGGAATGCGGGGGCTTCCGCCGAGGCCCTGAGGTCCCTGATGCTTGTGTGATGGGATTGGGGGTGGCCTGGGACCCTGAGATCTGTTCTTCCTCTCTGCATCTCTGGCTCTCCTGGGTCTCAGGGCTGCCAGGGGTTAAAAACCCATCCCAGGGCCTTTGCAGGCGGCGAGAACAGATGCCCAGGCAGATCCCCAAATCCTCAGCGTGTGGTGCTGTTGGACGTGGGGCTGCAGATGGCAGTTTCTGGCTCACACAGGACTCACCTGCCTGGCACCACCCCGCTCCAAATGCTCAGTTCAACAGGAGGAGGCTCCTGTTGGACCAGACTTTGAACCCAGGGGCACTTAACCTCTGAGCCATACCCTCCCCCCAGCTCTTTTTATTATTATTATTTTTTATTTTGAGACAGGATCTCACTGAGTTGCTTGGGGCTTTGCTAAATCGCTGAGGCTGGCTTTGAACTTGCAGTCCTCCTGCCTCAGTCTTCTGAGTTGCTGGGATTAAAAGCGTGCCCCAGCATACCCAGGCTTGATCAGCCCCATTTTTAAAGAGAAGAACTCAGGGGCTCAGAGAGGTCAAGCCTTGTGCCCAAGCCACACAGCTAAGGAACGGCAGTGCCTGGGACACTGGCTGCCGAGCTCCTGTGCCCAGCACTGAACTCGGTGAGCCTGGGCCAGGCACTTCTACACCTTGAACCTCGGTTTCCTCATCTGCAACATGGACAGGAAGCACGGGGTCGGAAATGGGATGCTAGACCCCGAGGTAGGATGCATGTCCCGGGAACAACCTTGGGTAGGTCACTTTTCTTTTCTAGGTCTCAGTTTTCCTTTCTGAAAAACAGAGCAGGAGACGGGGAAGGCGACGGGTTTTCCCAGGCTCGTGACTGTCAGGGTTGGCATGTAACAGACTGTGTGTTGGCTGCTCTTGACGTTGACTCCTCCTGGATCCCTGGGGACGGGCATGGCCGCGTGCTTTTTTGGGGTGTGGAGACTCAGGTGGGTGTCTCCGGAGCTTTGCTCTTAGACAGCTTCTCGGGGACCCTGTAAATTCGGACATTCCAAGACTCCAGGCAGAGGGTCAAATCTTGCCTCCCCTGGATTCCCAAAATATGGCTCCACCTCTCTGAGCCTAAGTAGTTCCTTCTGCAAAATGGGTCCGATGGTGGCCAGCTTGCAGAGCTACCAATGTGACGAAATGTCTGGCATGTGGTAACTCCTGGCTCCTTATGCCACCCCCCCACCACACTCAGGCAAGTGCTGGAGGGCAGCCAGGCCAGAGGACCTTCTCTCTCTCCCCACAAGGTTCTGCCCTCCCGTCTCTCGCTTCTGTCCTGCTTCACCAAGCTCCGGCTCCAGCAGCTGCGTTTAATTGGATTTAACTTAATAGTTTTATTGATGCCTTTTGGTTCAGGGGATGCAGGGGCCTCTGGGTAATTTGCACATTTTTAACACACCAAATAAAGAGCGATAAGCATGCACACGTCCATTTTAATTGGATTAAGGGGAGGCTTGGCTTGGGGGAAACCAAAAAACCACAGAGGAGCTGGAGAAAAAGAACTCAGAGATTGCAGATTTTCTGCCTCCTTCCACCCCACAGAACATCTGCACCCGCGCTGCTTCCTGCTGAATAAAGGGTGGCTGTGTCACTGTGATGGTGTCTCCTACAGAGATACACGGGTTGGTGGGTTCTGTCCTCTGCCTCCTTCTCTGGGTGCTTTGTGCATTTTGACAAATGGTTCCAACCCACTGGCTTTGGTTTCAGATCAAAGATCCGAGTCCTGGTCCTGCCTCCTTCCTGCTCATCTTAAGCAACTCACTCCATCCCCTGGACCTCAGTTCCCTCCGTGGTGAGAGGCCATGCTACTGGGGTCCCTTGGTAGGGTTGGCGGGAGAAGTAAATGCTAGCAAATTGCCTGCCATCGAGAAGGTCCCTCCAAATGGCAGCCGCTGAGAAGCCCGTTGAAAGCCCAGATCCAGCTGGCTAAGTGAAGAGGCCACCCCCGACAGGTGTGCAGGGCCACCTAGCACAGGCTGAGGGGCCAGGGGTGGCTTGTCCAGAGGCCATGGGACTTGCAGAATGGACAGGAGCTGGTTGGGGCTGCAACAAGGTACACTTGCCCCTCCTCCACGTATGCGTGGAGCCGCGGATAGCACCAGACTCTCAGCGTCCTTCTTTTCCTAGACACAGGCGCAGTGCAGAGGGACAGCGCTGTTCACCTCCAACAATTACGACAACACACTCTAAGGAAAGTGTGGGACTATGGTCTCTCTTGAAAAAAATCAAGACAAAATTGGTATTTTCAGACTATGGTTTGTGAGACATTCCCAGGCGCCACAAGGAATCAAACGCGGGTTCCAAAAATGGGTGGGCAAAGCAGACCTTCATTTCTGGAGGCTGCGGAGCTGGAGCGGAAGCCTGAGCTGGAGCCTGAGCGTGGCTGCAAGTCCGCCTGCTTATATCTGGGGCTTAACACAGCCCCGCCCCTCACTCTGATTGGAGGAGATCTGGGTTCTCATCTACACGATTGGCTAACAGTAGAATTAGGGCGGGGAAAAGGCAAGCGGTGCCATGGGATCCAGGTAAGGCCGGATTCTAGGTTCTGAAAACGGGACCACCCCCCCTTTCCATGCACAGGCTGACCAGGTGCAACTGCAACTTCAGAAAGTGAAATTGTGGGGGGCTGTGGGGAGGGGACCGCTGTGGGGCAAGTCACCTGGGGACCTGGTTGCCTTGCAGATTCTGACTCCAGGGTCTGGGCGGGGCCTGAGAAGGCGCATTTCTGACCCGCTCCTAGGGGATGTTGATGGGGACGGTCCCAGGGCCACCCTTTAAGTAGAAGTTAGTGAATGGACAGAACTGAGCTTTGAAGCCAGCCACTCTGACCCCCAAATCCGGCCTTCTTCACGGTCCTCTGCTAGCTCAAGAGCCCAGCAGGACAGGAAACAGGTCCCGCAGGGCCTTTAGCACTACAAGGGGTCCCTGTAGCCTGAGCGGGAGATTCTATTGACGATTCCTTATTTTATCTTAAACTTGTATGGCTATCTTGCATTTGACACCACACACTTTTCTTATATAAAAATAACACTCCCTTCTTGACTCTTCATCTTCTTCCTATATTTCAGTGAGACAGGTGCCATAGGAAGCCGCAACTTTCCATGTGATCCCTCTAGTGAGGGGTGCCCCTCTGGGATCATGGGGCTGAGCAACAATTCCCCCGCTTTTCTGAGACCAGACTGCCCACTTGGATCAGGTGTGTGTCCTGAGACATGACTGCTGTGGTGTGTGTACAAAGCCAGGTCCCAGGAAGGACCTGCTACAGAAAAACCTATATCTGAGCAGGGCAGTGGGTTGGGGCCTGGTTGCTGGTTCCAGGACTCAGTAAAAAATAAAAAACCAGGTTCACAACTCTGAGTACAACCCTTGTCCATTTTAAATGCTCAGTAAGCATTTGTTTTGATTATTATAATTTAAGCATGTACTGTGGCCAGGGACTCAGTTACTGAATATTCCACCTGTAGTTTTCATTGAACCATTGAACCAGATAGTGCATGTGATAATTTATTTTTAAATGCCCACCGAACAGCACGGTTTAGCCGCTCAGCAACTCTGAGTCTCCTCCCTAGGGTTCAGTTGATTCCACTGTGGACTGCGGCCTGTTTTGGGGAATAAAGATATCCTGGTGTGGTGGTATCAGGTGTGGCGGTGCAGGCCTATAATCCTGGCTACTTAGGAGGCTGAGGCAGGAGGATCGCAAGTTGGAGGCCAGCGTCAGCGACTCAATGAGACCCTCAGCAGTTCTGCGACACCCTTTCTTAAAATGAAAAATAGAAAGGGCTGGGGAGGTAGTTCAGTGATAAAGCACCCTGAGGTTCAATCCCCAGTATCCCCCCCCCCGCCAAAAAAAAAAAAGCCATCTAGGGGACATTTTTATTTGCCTACCTGTTCCAAGTTGGGTTTTCAAGGAAACCAACTCTGAGATGGATTTCCACACGCAGAATTTTATTTATTTACTTTTTTTGGTGGGGCTGGGTGGGACTGCCCTTGGAT
>NW_026000130.1:4419551-4429699 GCF_001458135.2 Marmota marmota marmota | reverse complement strand
CCCCCCCCCGCAAAAAAAAAAAAAAAGCCATCTAGGGGACATTTTTATTTGCCTACCTGTTCCAAGTTGGGTTTTCAAGGAAACCAACTCTGAGATGGATTTCCACACGCAGAATTTTATTTTATTTTATTTTTTTTTGGTGGGGGCTGGGTGGGGACTGCCCTTGGATCCACACTAATGGAAAGGAGGGGAAGAGAGCCAGGCCTGGGCAGAGAGAAGTGGTACTACCGTGCACCTCCCTGACGGCTCGGTGGACCCCCAAGAGAGAGAATGGCTCTTTGGGGGTTTCCCAAACTGGGCTTTGGAATCCAGAGCTTCTGCCTTGCATCACTTGGTCCTGGGTCTGGGCTGCCCAGAGAGGGCGTGACCTTGGCAGCGGAGGCAGCCCTTCAGAGCCCCTCTACTGTGATGCTGATCCGTCCCTTGGGTAAGGCGGCAGGGTGTTTGCACACCGCCTGTGGAGTCCCCCTCCCTAGGTGACTTTTAACAGTGAACGCTGTGTACATGCTGCTGTTATAGCATGTGCACGGCGTTCACTGTCCTGGGACTGATCCCTGGGCCTGCTGAGGGAGGGCTGTGTGTGGTAAGAGGGGGAGGAAGAATCTAAGAGGCTGCAGGAGTCAAGGTCCACCCCCTGGGGCCGGTCACGCTGAGGTCAGCCCCTGCTGGGGCCCGGTATAGGGCAATAAGCATTCTTTTTCCTTTTCCTCAAAACTGTGTCCTCATTATTGGATTGGCATTGAGGACAAGGACTGAGCTTTTGGTCACAGTTTGTTATGCAGCATTATTGAAGGGAATAGCTGACGGGTACAAAGGGAACAGAATATGTAGAAGACTTTAGTGCCTGCACAATATAAGTGCACGATAAAATTTGGCTCTGGGGACACCATTTATTTAACGAATTTAAATATCTAATTTGTTTTATTACATTAAATATTTAACTTAAGCATTAATTAATTTAAATAAATTTCCTCTGGCAGAGGAAATTTCAAGGCAGCACAACCTTCAGGCAGTGGCATGGGTATTGCTGGCAACTTTTAGCCAAGTTTCCTGTAATAATCAAGAACAGAAAGCAAAGCAATCCGAAAACGTGCCGCTTGATCAGAAAAGGGCAAGTAAAAACCGGGGCTAAGGAAGTTGTGGTTTTGAAAGACATGGCAGCTGCTAAAGAGATGCTGAGTCTTCTGCACAGAGATAATGGGGAAGATGGCTGGCGGGCAGCTCAGGAGCTGGCAAGACCACATCATCTCAGCCAAAGGTGTAAAAGTAAAGATTCCTCCGAGAGGAGACCATGGAGCACTCTGCTTCCAGAGGGTGGCCCGGGAAGCTGTTCCACTGTGCTCAGTCACTTGGGTAGGCAGAGGCTGCCGCAGTCCTCCCTAGAGGTTGGCTACTGCTCCAGATGACCACAGAGTTCAGCAGCAACCACGTGGTGTGAGTTCTGCAGGAATGCAGGCTTCTAGAGTCAGAGGGATCCTGGAGGCTTCTGCTGAGGTTACAGAGGAAGTCCTGGGGGACAGGTGACGGGCAGCAGGGTTAGAGTCCCTGCAGGCAGCTCCTGAGAGGGCGATGCAGGAAAATGTGAGAAAGAGGGCAAAGTTACAGTACAGATGCCCGAGATTAAGAGATGCCAGTAACATGGCACCTCTGCTGCGGAGAGCTGCAGCCATCAAGTACAAACAAGCCGAGAGAGAGAGAGGCCACGTGGGCAGTAACCAGCAAAGCCTCGGGGCAGAGGGACACTAGCCCTTTGGAGGATCATGCCCTGGGTGCTGGACCGGAGCTGGGCTTCCACCTCATGTGGGGTCCAGCCCCCCTGTCCTCCAAGCCTCTGTTTCTCCTCTGTGACATGGAAATGTTACTCTGTGCCATTATTTCTAGGACATGGATAACTTGTCTTTTCATTTTTACAGGGGATCAAGCTGAGAATTTGCCTTGGATCTCAGAAGACTTTGGCCTTGAAAGCTTTGACCCAGCTTCTGGGTAACGTGGGAAAAGTTGGAACATGGGGACTCCTGGAAATGGGCCAGATGTACTTTGCACTGGGAGATGGGCACGCGCTTTGGGAGACCAGTGTAGGAGACCAGATGGGTCCACACGTAGGGTAGTTGGGTCGACCATTCCTCCCTTCTTCCATGGTTTAGATATGAGTGTCCCCCAAAAGCTCACGGGTGAGACGACCCAAGAAAGTTCGAAGATGGAACGATGAGATAAAGAGGTGGAACCTAATCACGGGTGGGTTGCACTGGGTGGTAATGATAGGCAGGTAAGGTGTGGCTGCAGGAGACAGGTCACGGGGCGTGACATAGTTTATAATCTCCCTCTCTGCCTTCCTGAGCTGCTTTCCTCCACCTTCTGCCAAGATGCCCTTCTGCCTCACGCCGGGCATCCATGGAGGGGCTGTATATGGACTGAGACCTCTGAAACCAGGAGCCAAAATACACTTTTCCTCCTCGACGTTGTTCTGGCAGGTCTTTTGGTCACAGCAACGAAAAAGCTGACTTACCACTCTCATATCTATTCATAAATATTACTAGAAATCATGAGTCTATTTAACAATTTTTTTTTTACTAATATCTAAATTTTAAGCACCTTTAAGAGGAGACCACGTTTTGATTTCTTTCATCAGTGCATTACAGTCATACATGATATTGGGGCTCATTTGGACATAATGATAGAGGCACGGAATTTTATTTGATCCAGGTCAGGCCCAAGCACTTCCCCTTTCCTGACCCTCTGCCAATCCCCTGCTTCCCTCCTCCACTCTGCTGGTCTGCCTTCTATTTATTTATAGTATTTTAAAAAAATTAATGCATTCTGGATGTGCATAAAGGTGAACTTCGCTGTGGCCTATTCACATACGTACATAGGATCGTTCGGTCAATTTCATTCCACCATTCCTCCCTTTTCCCATCTCTCCTCCCTTCCTCTGCTCCCCAAGGCTCTCTTCTGTTTTCTTGGGATCCCCCACCCTCCCTTTATTATTCTCCTAATTTTGGTCCAGATTCTGCATCTGAGAGAAAACCTCTGACCCTTGGCTTTCTGGGTCTGGCTTATTTCACTTAGCACCATGTTCTCCTGTCCCATCTAGTTACTGGCTAATGCCACGATTTTGATCTTCTTTATGGCAGCGTACCAGTCCACTGGGTATGTGCTTTCCTGTTCTTTTTGAAGAAATTATTTAAAAACTTATATGAGGAAATAACCTCATGCCTTTCATGAAACTTCACCTGTAAAATTGGACCTTTGGTGTTTATATGTAGATTGTTGAATCATTTCACTAAACAATCATAGGTTTAGTCTGTTTTAAAATTTTTAATTGTATATTTTTATATTATTCATCTATTATGTATTTGTGCATTGCTTATCTTGTCAACTTTATTTTGTTAACTTAATTAATGAAAATGATAGATTTTTATGTTAAAAAAATAAAAGGGGAAGCTGTCCACTTGAGGCAGGTCTGCATATTCTTTAAAGCATCTGCCAGCAGAATACGTGAAGAATGCTTTGACTCCTTGCTAAGAAAACAAACCGAGTACAGAACGGTCAGAATATTTGAAGGGACGTCACCAAAGAAGACATAGAGCAGGAAGTAAGCCCACGTAAAGATGCGCACAGCCACGCATTATGATATTAATTCAAACCACAGCAAGGTACCACTATGCCCATGAGGTTATATTGGACTGAAAAGACCAAGAATACCAGTAAAGGTAAGCCATTGAACTCTCACGCACAGCAGGTGAGACTGCAAAATGGTATAGTCTCTCTGGAAAACATTTCTTTCATAAAGTTAAGCATACAGTGAACTTGAAACCCAGTAATTCCACTTCTAGTATTTACTCAAGAGAATAAAAACATATGTCTATATACAGACCTGTAGGTGAATGTCCATAGCACCTTCATTGATAATAACCCCAAACTGGAAAGAACTCAAATCACCATCAGTTGGTGAATGGTATAAAAAAAATGTGGTATGTCCATACAATGGAATACTACTGAGCAGTGAAAAGGAATGAACTAATTCATGCAATGACATGAATACATCACAAAAGAAGTTTGTTAACTGAAAGAAGCAAGGCTCTTTGCATGTCTGTTTACATGACATTCTAGAAGCAAAACTATCTGGATAGAAAGCAGATCTGTGGTTGCCTGGAACCATGGGGTAGAGGGAGGAGAGTGACTGCACAGGGCCTGGAAGAGTCCTATGGGGCAATGGAAATGTTCTCTAGCATGACAGCAATGCTGGTCACTGTCATGACTCATCAAATTGTATGTCTGAAAGTGGCAACATTTGGTGTTACAGTTTAGGTATTGAATGTCCCCCCCAAAGATTGTTCCCCAGGGTGGTGTTATTGAGAGGTGTGGGACATTTGAGAGGTGGGGTCTGGTGAGAGGTTCTCAGGTCACTGGGGAAGGTACCCTTTAAGGGAATCATGGAACCCCACTCTCTCAGTCTCTCTGTACTACCTGGCTAATGATGTAAGTGCTTGCTCTGCCACATGCTCATGCTATAGTGTGCCTGCCACCCTCATCACAGGCCCAAGGCAATGAGGTTGCTCCATTTTGGACTGGAACTTCCAGAATCATGAGCCCCACAAATAACCCTTTTTGCTTTATAAGTGGCTTACCTCAGGTATTTTGTTATCATGATGTGAAGCTGGCTAATACATGCTGCATGCAAAATATACTTCAATAAAACTGACCTGAAATGGCAAAATAAAACATTGAGCCCACGATGAAGGATATACCTCTACTGACGAGAGTAATTAAATACGTTTAATGGTTATTTAATGGGTATTTAAATGTCCACAGACATTTGTCTCATTTTCTAGGCTAGGAAACGGATGCTCAAAGACATGAAGCCAATTCCCACAGCTACCCCACTGGGAAAGGCCAGACCGGGGTTTGGAACCAGAATTTTCTTTCTGCAGGACCCACACCTGAGACCAACCCGGCTGCCAGCCTAGGACTTGAGAATGAGGTCAATTGCTGGGGAAAGACGCGATCCTACCACCTGAGGGGCCCCTCGCGTCTCTTGGGGAATTAGCTAACAATTACCGGATGGTGCATTTAATTAGGTGGAAGGCTGCCTGGGATAACAGTCATTAGCACTTAAACATCGGTCCTGCACATCGGAGGACTTTAAACGCATGTTTCTTAATGAAGCATTTTGTGCAGGGAGGTGAGGGAAGGGGGCGTGGCCACTTCCCAGGATCCCCCCAGGTGAGGAGGTGGGCGTGGCTTTCCTGGGTCCAAGTCCTGCAAGCCTCAGGTCAGGGCCCAGCGGCCTCAGTTCAGTCGGCTCATTAACTAGAGAAAGGGCTGATGGTTCTCGGGATCTTTGTTTTGACAACTGGGAAAAGAGGTATGACATCCGCTGTGCCTTTGGACAGGGACCTTCTCCTCCCTGGGGCTTTGTCTCCCTCAGGGGGTTGGTGTGGGTAATTCCAAGTCCTGCATAGACCCCCTAGTAGGACCACTGCCCACTCCAGGTCCTTAGGGGGACGGGAAGGGGACAGAGGGTCCCTCGAACCTGGGGGGCGAGGGTCCTGCAGAGCAGCAGAGCAGCTTTGGATCCAGAGCAGAGGGAGCTGCGGCCACGCGGAAGGAGGGGCCGGGGAGTGTCCTCCTGTCCCCCGCTAATTGCCGGCTCTCCCCTCTGCTTAAATCCGGGAAGGGTCCTCAGGTCCGTCTCCTGGACCCAGCACAGACAGGGGAAGCAGGAGATGGCACCCAGAGGGGCATCTGGATTTCACCCAGAAGCACCTTCTGGAACCCGGCCACCCCTTCCCCATCCCCTCCACTCTACTCCCCGTGGCCACCCGGGGAGCACTTTGAAGCAAAGTCGAATCAAAGGTGAGCCCAAGAGCCAGGTTCCAGCTGGGTGGCTCCATTGCCCCCACACTGCTGCCCACCCCCTCGACCAACATGACAGGTGGCATGGCTCAGAGATGCCACACTGTCACCTTGCATCCCGCATACTGCTTCTGCCATGAGATGTTGACAGTCCTCATCAGGAGACAGTCTGTGACACTGTGGCTTCAAGAGGCCAGGTCTTAAGGAGCACCTGCCTTTCTCTGTTGGGAGATGTGCGTTGGGAGTTCTGACCACCAGCAGGAAGTACTGTTCTGAAGCTTCCATGCTGGACAGACCACAGGGGAGACTGAGGTAGAGAGAGCCTCTATGTTCCAGCTCCCTGATGTGTTTAGGGGGCATGTAGGAGGTTCCGGCTGCCAGCCAGTGCCCAGTGGAACAGAGATGAGCTGTTCAGTGCCATAAGCCAATCATACATGGCCCTATGGCCACACTGCCTGAGTGTGAAGCCCGTTCCTGTCATGCACGCTGAGGGTAACTTTTGGGTAAGTGACTTCACCACCTTGACCCTCAGTTTCTTCATCTAGAATTTCATCTTAGATCATCTAAGAAAAGTATCTGATAGAATGCCTGTTCTTGATTAATAGCAACTGTTCTTTATTCACGATAGCCATTCGTTTTCCTCTAAGCAAATTCTTTGCGTTATCAGGGCCCCGATCTCTCCCTGTAAAAAAAAAAAAAAGTGTAATTTACAAGGTTCTGATTTTCTAGTTTTGGAAATATTTTATGTGCTCATCTGCTTGGGGATAGAGGATTAGACCCCAGACCACTCAAGTCCCCCCTCAAAGCTGTACTATTTGCCCTTGTGCTATTTATTTGCAAATTAGAGACACTGTAGTCTTCCAAAAGCATCACAATATGTCAACCTGCATGACTGGGGGCTAATGGCATCTTGGAGAGTTCTGCAGGGCACAACTGTACCATGATAGATGGAGAACCTGTCTCCTAGATAAAAGATCCACAGAGCCCTGTCCACGTGAACCTGAGACGGCTACAGAATCCTAGGGCAGAAACCATCACCCTCCTCCTCTGATGCTTTGTCTTTCTCTTTGAGAAACCGGGGACTGTCCCCACCCCATCAGCTGGGCCGTCTGTCCACTCATTGCCATCAGCAGGATCAGTCCTGACTTTCTTCTCAGGGGGTAGAAGATTGTGGCTCTGTCGTAGGCCTTGGGGAGCAAGATGCCAGAAAGGTCTTCATGGCTCTGAGTTGCTTTCCAGAATCTTCTCATTTCCGCCCTAATGACTCTCTGGGATTTCTTATTGGTCAGCTTTTGTGTATCTGGGGACATTTTCATCTCTTCTTCATTTTTGGAGGATACTCTTGTTGGATCTAGCATCCTTGGCTGGCCCTTTTATTTACTTACCTATTTTATTTCAGGATTTGGACTGGGCCTTGTGGCCTCCGTGATTAAGGATAAGAAATTGTCTCTTCCTCTTACTGAGGATCCCGTGTATGTGAAGACTCATTCCTGTCCTGCTGCTTGCAAGACTCTCTTTGGGTTAGATTTTTGGCCGTTTGCTTATAATATATCTTGATGAAGATCTCTTTGTTACTCTACTTGAAGTTCATTGGGCATCTTATGTGTGAATTCATGTATTTCATCATTTTTTTGGGAGAGTTTTGAGGTCACTATTTATTCAAATAGTCTTTCTTCTTTCTCTTTCTTCTCTCCTTTTGGACTCAAATAATTCATGTTTTTACCTTTGATGGTGACCTCCAGTCCCTTAGCTCTTCACGTTTCTTCATCCTTCTTTTCTTTCTGTTCCTCAGACTGGATAATTCTCATTTTTCTATTTTAAATTTCAAAGACTCTTTTTCCTTACTGCTCACATTCGTGGCTGAACACCTTTAGTAGAATTTTTTACTTCAGTGACTGTAACTTTCAGATCCAGAATTTCTACTTGGTTCCTTTTTACTTCTATTTTATTGATACTTTCACTGAGTTCTTGCATCATTTTTTGGGGGTGGGAGGGGGAGTACCAGGGATTGAACTCAGGGGCACTCGACCCCTGAGCCCCATCCCCAGCCCTATTTTGTATTTTATTTAGAGACAGGGCCTCACTGAGTTGCTTAGTGCCTCGCTTTGGCGGAGGCTGGCTTTGAACTCACAATCCTCCTGCCTCAGCCTCCTGAGCCTCTGGGATAACAAGCGTGTGCCATTGCACCTGGCTTTGCATCATTTTCTTGATTCCGTCTAGTTCTTTGTTCATGGTTTCTTAAGCTTCTTAAACATGTTTGGAGCAGTTGATTTAAGGATTTTGTCAACTAAGTCCAATGTCTGGGTTTCCTCACGAATGATCTTTGTCAATTTATTTTTTTTCCCCTTTGAAGGTACCATATTCTCCTGTTCTTTTCTGTGCTTTGTGAAAACTGGTCATTTTGAGTGTTATAATATGTCACTCTTGGAATCATGGTCTCCCCTTGCCCCAGCATTTGCTGTGGTTGATCACCAGGAGACAAAACTCTCTGCTCAGTGACTTTTTCAAACTACTTTTGTGACGATTGTATTCCTTGTCATGTGTGGTCATTGAAGTCCCTGCTCCATTATTTTAGTGGTCAGAGGGTGACCATAAGGCTTTCCTTAAATGCTGAAATTCAGGTTCCTTTACTCCATTAAGCATTCCCCCGGTTGATGTACATTGTGGATTAAATTCTAGAGTTCCAAAATGTCAATTCTGCCCATCTTATGCTTGATTTAGTCAGAGGATTTATTCCCTTTGTTTTGTGATCTCTCAAAATGCTTAACATATTGGTGGCATCACCTGCATCCTCTGGGTATGTGAGTATTAGGACCTACCTAAGCTTCTCAGATGGTTTCTCTACCTGCAAGTGGAACAAAAAGGTTTTTGTCTGTGTGAGCTGGCCAGGGTCAGTTGGAACCCACTGATAGGGAGCCAGGGAGACTCTTATTAAGCCAAGAAGGCCCTTCTCTCATGACTCGCTCCCCCTTCTTTCCCAATCCATTTGATTCTTTGTACCAGGGTTCCTTAGAATCACTGATGTGGTTTGGAAGTGTCCCCCAAAAGCTGTGGGTTGAAGGCTTGGTCCTATGTGTCAAGGCAGATCCACAGTTTCAAGACTTGCTAGCCCAGGATGCTGTTGGGAGGGCGTGGAACTTTTAGGAGGCGGGGCCTAGTGGAAGGAAGTTAGGTCATTGGGGGAAGGTCCTTGCTGGGGAGCTGGGGAGCCAGGCCTCTTCCTGTCCTTCTCTTTGCTTTGTGGCTGCCCTGAGGTGAAGAGGCCTCCTCTACCACATGCTCCCATTATAACATACTGAGCCACCACAGGTCCAAGCCACCATGGACTGAAACCTCTGAAACCACAAACTTGAATAAATCTTTTTTCTTTATAAGTTGTTTACCTGGGTGTTTTGTCATAGTCCTGGAAAGCTGACCAACACACTTGTACAGTTACTTCCTGGAGATTCACTTTGTGGTTGGTATAAATCCTGCTCAAGAGGTGACTAGAAATGGAGCAGATTCCATATTCAAGACAGGCTGCTTTTGGAAAAAGGCTGCTGCTCAAGTATGAGATGCTTATTGATCCTTGACTGTTATCCAGGGACTTTACCAACATAAGCTCATCCCACTCTCCCAACAACTTTGTGAGAGAGGTGCCGTCATGTCTACTTTAAAGAAGAGAAAATTGAAGCTCAGGGTGTTTCAGAGTTGGCAAGGGTGAGACCTGAACCAGGAAGACCCTCAGGGATCGTGAGTCCCTCTGGTTGAACATTCCCATGGTGATGTCACTTGTACCCCTTGGCTCACTTCTCATATCAGCTATGGCTGGCTCCTGGCATCTGGTCTCTGAGGGATGCCACCTCAAGCATGCACAATGCCTCCTGCCTTGGGCCCTGGACTTCCTGATGTCATTAACTTGAGGTGCCCTTGCAGCGGGAGGGAAGGTGGAGATTTGATGACCACTCCTGACCGGTAGCAGATGGTCCCGGGAGGTGGCCTACCCACTTCTGGGAGGTCCTGGGGGAGTCACACCCCCTTGACCCACAGGCCTGACCCTGACCATGCACCTGACCTTGGCCTTTCCTTTCTCCTCTCCCTACCTCTGCTCCCCAGGCTCATTTCTTAATTAAAGGACCTGCACACAAATCCTCGCCCAGCACTCGGCCTTCAGGGGACCTTGAGCAAAGGCCGGGCTGGCGAAATGAACTTAGATGTGAAAATCAAGCTTCACCCCAAAGATGAGGGTCGGGGTTCAAATAGGTGAAACCAGGAAATACAGATAAATAATGACAAGGTAGGGGGGCGGGGGC
>NW_026000130.1:4415036-4418957 GCF_001458135.2 Marmota marmota marmota | reverse complement strand
GACCTGCTGGACCGGATGTTAACCTTCAACCCCAACAAACGTATCACAGTGGAAGAAGCACTGGCTCACCCCTACCTGGAACAGTACTATGACCCCACGGATGAGCCAGTAGCCGAGGAGCCCTTCACTTTTGACATGGAGCTGGATGATCTACCCAAGGAGAGGCTGAAAGAGCTCATCTTCCAGGAGACAGCCCGCTTCCAGCCAGGGGCCCCAGAGGCCCCATAACCTGGACAGATGTCCTTACCCCCTGGGGCCTGGCCCTGCCTCCTGCCTGCCCGCCCCTTCCCTGCTGGACTGTTAGAAAATGGACACTGTGCTCAGCCCAGACCCCTGCAACCCAGGCCAAGGGTGGGCCTGGCTGCCTTCTCTCACTCTGCTGGGGTCTCCTGCTTCAGGCAGGCCGAGGTTCCCTCTCACCTCTATCCCGGTTCCCTTTCCCCACCCCACCCCACCCCATCCCACCTAGCCGTGGGCCTAAGGGGCTCAGTGGCCCTAGAGCAAATCTCTCTGCTGCTCTGCCTCCATCTTGCCCAGTCTCTGGAAGTTCTGGAATAGAAAGGCCCTGGCTGCCCCAGGATCTACCGAGGGGCAGGGGCACTAAGTAGGGCAAGCCCTGTCCCAGTCACCTCATTAAAACTCCACCCATTTTCCCTGAAGGAACATTCCTAAGTCTCAAGGGCTAGTATCCCTGAGGAGCCAAGCCCAGGCCTAAACCCCCTCCCCCCTCAAAGCTGCCACATTTAACGCCCTTGCTGCTTCTGTGTGTGGGTGAGTGGAACTGGAGGCGGGGGCACGTGGAGAGTCCCGTGCCCCTGCCCACCTCCCCGTGCCTGTATCTAATACATAAATATAGAGATGTGTTTATGGATCAAAAAAAAAAAATAATGACAAGGTGGCCTTTTGTACCAAGGTGTCAGCCTGGATGTGTCCATGTGGGGTGTCTGGCTTTATCAAGGTGTTTCTGTGACAGGTTTGTCCCCTGCCTGGTGGAAAGTTCATGTGCTAAGTACCCTCTGGACCACAAAGCCACCTCTGGTCAGGAACCACTGAGTTCCAGATCAGAGTTTCACCTTTGAGTTTTTTGTTTGGTTTGGCACCAGGGATTGAACTCAGGGGCACTCAGCCACTGAGCCACATCCCCAGCCCTATTTTGTACTTTATTTAGAGACAGGGTCTCACTGAGCTGCTTAGGGCCTCCCTTTTGCTGAGGCTGCCTTTGAACTCTGGATCCTCCTGTCTCAGCCTCCCCAGCTCTGGGATGACAGGCGTGGGCCACCCCGAACAGCGATATAGGGTTTCCTAATTGCTCTAATTTGAGAATCACCAATTTAGATTTCTAACTCTATAATTTAGGCCCCAAGGGATCTAAAGGCTCCTTGAAGCTGTAGACGCAGCACGTTGTGTGCATGCGCACATTTTTCTTGGGGAGGCAATTCCGGCTTTTCCTTAGGTTTCGAAGCTGGTCTGGGAACACCCCTTCTCTTCCTGGTGATGGGATTTTTCCCCATTTTTTCCTCCTCTACCCAAGTCTTTCCCTTCCATTGTCCGGATGAAAGGGTGGAGGCCGCGCTTCCTTCCTGGGCGGTATTTCCCGGGGAGACTCGACCCTTCATCTCTGGGGGGCAGATGTCGGGGTGCGGTGGTGGTTGAAGCCGAGAGGAAAGGATTTGTAGAGAACCACTGAGCTGCGGAGTCCAAGATCATTGCTTGGCCGTCGTCATGGGAACCTGTAAACCAACCTCCCAGCCAGAGTCTGGCCTGCTTGAGGCTCCCGCTTGAGGCCCCATCTCAGCTCCCCCCCCAACTTCTTGTGCTTCTAACCCCACCCCATGCCAGCAACACCCCTCTACCTCCAGGAGTGAAAACCCCAAATATCTTCAGGCATTGCTAAAGAGCTCTGCGGTGCAAAATCTCAAACTCTATTTGAGATTCTACTTCTGTTTTGGTGGTGCTCTATCCCCAGCCCTGTAGCAGTCTCCTTGCTAGGTGCTTCCTGGGCAGCACCCCTTCCCGGTGTCTTGCCAGACCCTCTCCTTCCTTTCTTGGCTCTGAACTCATTTTATCCTCCAGGATGTAGCACAGGAGTTAAACGCAGACTATGAAACCAGTTCAAAGTCCAGTTCCATCTTCTCCACTGCTGTGTGACCTCGGGGGAAATTGCTTTGCCTCTCTGAGTTTTGGTTTCTCAGGTGCAAAATGGGAGAATAAGAGTCTCTTGTCTCCCGGGGTTCTGGCCATAATTTGGTGATATTCTACATGGTACTGGCACATACTTAGTATCTAATAACTATTAGCTGTGATCATCACTGTAATCATGGTTTCTCACTCCCCTGTGGTTAGAGGAGAAGCAGAACCTGTCTCTGTGGTCAGGGAGGCTGCTGAGATGAGGAAGAGCTGAACTGAGTTTAGGGAGGTCGAGCTTTAGCCAGGCAGGGGCTTCCCGGGGTGCTGTGGGTCATGGAGTGAGCTGAAATACTGCAAACTGCCTCTCGGATAGACCTTGAGCTACTCATGGGACATCGCTGCATAAGAATTTGGGAACCAGCGACTCCTGAGGACCAGGATTTGTGAGCTGTACCGCACCGCTGGCTGGGGGACTCCAAGCAGGGGCGAGAGAGTAGAAACAGCTGAATAACACTGGGAATGGAACCCAAGGCAGCTCGGGGACTGGCTCAGGCCTGTGGCGGCGGGTGGCTGGGACCCTTCACTCAGTATCTTTCCTATTCCTTGATTTGCTTCTTTAGAAAATCAGCAGGCGTTTCCTTAGCACCTACTATGTGCCAGATATGGCGCCTACTGTGTGCTGGTTGGAGGAATGCGCTGGTCATGATGCCTGAAGAGGTGTGAGGGATGGCAGCCATCCTTTGTCCTGTGGTGACGGTGGCTTAGCTGGGGCTGGTAGTTATCTACGGGATCACTCTTGTATCGTAATGGTTTTTGGACCTGGAACGCTCTGGAAAATACAGCTGTCTAGCTGAGCCCCATCTTTTGGAAAAACACTCAGAATTTCTAAATAAGCCCGGATGTGGCAATTTCTAGAAGCCCAGGGAATGGTGGCGATGGCTTGGGTGCCTAACTCGTGTCTCGGAGGAGAATTTCTCCTCCTCCCTCTCGGTCCCACTTTAGAACGCCTGAAGCTCTGGTCACGGCCCAGGGTGACTTGCTCTGCCTGTTCCTTCTCCCTCGTTGCTCAGCAAATGATTCTTCCAGAATGCACAGAAGTCATTTTTGCGGCAACACATTCTGTTGCACAATGCTCATTCACTGAACGGGCCCTCAGTGGCCTGAGAGAGAGCCCTGCTCGGAGCCTCGGCCGCCTTCTGAAATTGGATTTGAGGCCGCGGGGCTGGGGCTGGGGTGAGGGCATCAGTGTTGGATCATTTCCTCCCCCCTGTCCTCCTTGGGGTCCTCCTCTCCCTGGGTCGCCCCCTGTGCGCTGGCGGATTGCAGACTGTCACCTTGGGGGGAGTCGATAAACCTGCAAACGGGGTAAATAAACACGCTGCTTCCGCGAGGATGGATGTCATCATCATCATCTGGATTCACAGCCCTCGTCGCCGGCACCTTGAACTGCTTTTGGGGAAAAGGCTTCCGTGTAGCATCCATCAACTTTCTGTGTCCCCATCCTCCCCGTCCCCTGTGCACCCCCCTGAGTCATTTAAATACCAACACAACACGGATGGGGGACATGATTCTTCTCTCCGGAAGGGAATGCGTCTTGACAGATGTTTTCTTTGGGGACAGTTATTTATAGCAGCAAGAGCTCTCCTACAGTAGGGCACCGTGGCTTCCTTCCTCCTCCTTCTCATTTCTCTAAAATGGAACATATTTTTGTTTTCCTGGTGGGAAAAACTGCCAGATCAATGATTTACACCTCTCTCTCTTTCTCTCTCTCTCTCTCTCTCTCTCTCTCTCTCT
>NW_026000130.1:4410796-4415011 GCF_001458135.2 Marmota marmota marmota | reverse complement strand
CTCTCTCTCTCTCTCTCTCTCTCTCTCTCTCTCTCTCTCTCTCTCTCCATATTCTCTTCTGCCTCTTTCACCTTCTGAACAGTCTCTGGATTCTCCCAGAATATAATCCAGGTATTGCCACCAACTTTTGTGTCTCAAACCAGATCGCTCAACTTCCCGGAGCCTCTGGCCGCCCAGAGGGCTGTGCTTGGTCCCCCCGCCACCCCCCAACCTTGTGGCCAATTTCTAAGGGAGACTTGAAGGAGGGCTTTTGTGTCTGTTCCCTACTTTCCAGCCCTCCCCTGCCTGCGGGATGAGCTCTTGGGAGCAGAGGCTATAATCAGAGGGACATCTTCCCCTCCTTGGCCCACTCCCTGCCCTGTGATCTCCATCTCAGACAAAGATATACCATCCCCCCCAAACTGCCTGGCCCAGGACCGCGGGTTCCTCTTGGCTCTTTTGTCTTCCTGCCCCCCCTCCCCACATCTCGTGGGCTCTTCCTCCCTCCCTATGGTAGTGAAGGGACCGGGCAGCGCAGCCTGTGCCTGCAGATTCTGTTGCTAAGGAAACCACTTCCTTGGTTACCAGCCTGGGTACCATTTGTCTCACTGCGTCTGCATCCCGCCGAGTCGCCCCCGCTCCCCAGGATGAGAGGACGGCAGGGGTGGGGGAGAGCCCAGGATCCAGAGGCAGGGTGTAGAGACAGAGATGGAGAGGAGACCACGGGGACAAGGCGATGGGAGGGCGGGGGAGGAAAGAGCCAGAGAGAGAGAGAGTGGGGGGGAGGAGGAGGGCAAAGAAGGGGGGGAAGGAACCAGAGGAGGGGAGGGGGAGCGGAGCCAGGCCCCCAGAAGGAGGAGGGGTCCGCACAGGACCTTTCCCCGGTATCTCTATCCTCTCTCCCCTCCCACATGTCCCCTGGAGACATTCACAGTGACCTCCAGGGCTCCTAGAGAATCTGGAGTAGATGGCAGCTCTCAGCCGCTGTGGGGCCTGGGTGTCCCTGCACCGAGGACCACTGGGATCTGCAGCTTTTCTTCCTCCATGGACACAGGGGTACTGTCACTTTCTGCAAACGGGATGGGCTTTGAGGCCCTTGAAGGAGAGGCCAGCAGCTGAGCTCTGTGCTCAGGCCAGTGACCACACGAGCCTCCATGTCCCCAAAAAGGGAGTTGATCTCCGCTCTGAGCAGCTCATCCCCTTCTCTGTCCAGGAGCATCTTCCCGAAGCTGTCTGGCCCCGTACACGTATCCGCTCGGGACCTGGTTAAGTGGGAGCTCTGCAGGGATGGGGGGTCTGCCTGTGGGTCCCTAGAATCAGGACCAAGGTCCTTCCCAGGCTGGCCATAAAGATCTATGCCAGGGGGCTGCCAAGGAGGTGGCAAAGGCAGACACTGGACAGAGCAGGGCGCCAGCCTGTCCATCTCACCCGGCCCCTGGCCCCCAGCTCCTCCCACCTTCCGGTCGTTCACCATGAAGGGGAGGGGGAGCGGGATGTGGCACAGGATCCGTGAGGTCCCGGGGGAGAATCCAGGACAGCTGGGTGCTCCGTGGCGTCCCTGGTTTCTGGCTGGGAGAAACGGGCTGCATAGGGGGTGGGAGGGGAATTGGCCGCACATGGGTTCTGGGATCAAGCCTGGGACCAGAGCCAACGCTTGGTCTGAGATCAGGCCAGAGCTCAGAGTGACCAAGGTCAGGACTCCTCCAGGACCAGGACCGGGGTTGAGGTTGTGGCCGGAATCGGAGCTCAGGTGACAGAGATCAGGGCTCAGTCAGGAGACACTGTCAGCCCTGGTTCTGGGCAGACGACCCAGGTTGGAGTGAAGTCAATGACCAGGGTCAGGGTTTGGTATGGTTAGGGTCAGACTCCGTGTGGAGTGTGGACAAGGGATCAGTAGGAGACCCAGATCATGGATCAGCACGTGCCCAGGATCAGGGCTCAGTCTGTGAGCCAGGTTCCGGGGTGTTGGATTGGGTTCTGTCTGTGACCAGGTCAGACCTGGCTTAACAACAGGGTCCCAGGGTAGCCTGGGGCACAGATCAGAGCACAGAATGGTGTCCAGGAGCCAGGACCAAGCCCTGAGGAGAGGGACACTGCCCTCAGCTCTGAGCAACCTCACGCCGCGTCCCGGAGCTCTGTCTTCCCCGCCCTATCTATCTCAGTGACCTCAGGATTAGACACCAACCCTTGCCCCAGATATTCTGTCACTGTGTCTACCTGTCTCTGTCTCACACACACACACACACACACACACACCCCAAGCAAACATCCCATCTATGAACACAACACTCTGCCACGTGGTAGAATTATCAACAAAACTCTCATTTAATGATAGTGTTGACCTGAGGAATCTTCAGACAGAGGCGGGTGGTCCAAGGTGACCACCGGCAAAGAGCTGGTCCAGGTCTTGGACCGAATCTCCCAGAGACAGCTGCCCTCCAAGTGGGAGCGGAGGCTAAGTCCGCTGCTGCTTTGTGAAAGAACACTAGAAATTCGCCCCCTGGCCCGGCCCTGGGGTGGCCCAGATCCTACAGTCGTGGGAACCAGAGAAGGGAATCAGGTCCGACTCCTGTGCCCTCTCTCTGCGTGGCCGGGGTCCAGGGGGCGAAATGTATTCGTCATAGACCTCTTAAAAAAATATATCTCTTTTCACTTGCCTTCCCCAGGCCCCTTTGCTGTTTGGAACGAGCTTCGACTTCAGAGGGGCGGCTCAGGGGAGCCGCCCTGGACAGGATGGCGAAGAGGCAGTGACCTATGGCTTTTGCATGGACGTCGTGGGAGGGTCCTGTGGACAGGATGTAAAGCGGAAGGATCCGATCTGGGGGGCGGGAGGGGATCTCGGGTCAATGAATGATCAGTGACTCAGGTCCTCAGAAATCCTTTGGTTTGGTGTCAAGAGAGCAGCGGAGGGTGGAGATGATGGGTCATTCTGACCCCTTCCTCGGAGGATCCCGGGGGAGGCGGGTCCGACTGGGCTGTGGTCAAGGGGAGGCCGGTGCCTGGGAAGGAGCGGCATCTCTTCCAGGCGCAGTTCCTTCTGATCTGGAGCCCCCTGGGGCTCTCACCTGGATAGCACGGGACCCACTGGTAGGGGTCACAAGGGCAGTGTAAGATCAAGGTGTGAGACCCCCCACCTTGGGTCACTGGGTGTTTTGTTGGGTACCTGGGGAGCCCTGGGAATGGGATCCAGGACTCCGAGTTCACCTCCTAGACAGGGTGCTGGGCAGGGAGGGAGGAGAGGAGGTGCGACTCCAGCCCTGGTGGGGTCGGGCCACAGTGTGACCTGCCTGGGGTGCGCTCAGGAAGCCGATGACCCTGCCTGGGGTGCCCATTCTGCTTGAGCACGGGCTCTCCTCCACCTACCCAGACCCCAGACATCTAAGGCCTCCGGGACGCGGCCAGCTGTTTTTCTCCCAAACAGGAGGTGACCTGAGCCATGTCACAGCAAGTGCTTCCTGAAGAAAGCGAGGCTCTGCCCCGTGAGCCATCCGGGCAAGGACCCAAATCAGCGGGCACTCGGGGGAGGACACTCAGCTCATCTCCACGACAACGGTGAACCCTGCAGCCCACCAGTGCAACCCGGAGTGGTGGTCGCAGGGACACGGGGGACACAAGACGCTGGTGCCTGTGACCAGAACTCCCCAAGCCAGGTAGCCCGCATCTCCAAGAGGGAAGGGGCGGGTGCGGAGGGCGCGGGGACCTGGACAGTCGGTTCCCTCGAGCCTCCTCTGTCATGCAGGAGGCTTGCCGAGGGCAAGCAGCGGCCGCCACGGGGGCGGTCCCCAACCGGAGAGGCCAGGTGAGTGGGCGTGGCCAGGCCGCCGCCCTCCCCGCGCCCCATCATCTCGGGTAGTAGTCGTCGGGGACGCCCGTGAGGTTGCGGCCCTTGAGCGCCGCGTCCACCATCTTGATGTAGGCCGAGATGCTGCGCTGCATGTCGGCCGTGTAGGGGTCGAACTCGAGCTTGCGCAGCCCCGAGCGCTTGAAGTTGCCGTCCTTCTGGCTCTCCACGCACAGCAGCCGGTCCTCCCGCACCGCCACGCCCAGCAGGCGCACCATGCGGCCCAGCTGCACGAACAGGTCCTGCTTCAGGTCCTCGAAGTGCACCACCAGCACCTTCTTGCCGAACTTGAGCCAGTCCAGCGTGTGGGTGGCCCACCAGGGGGCGTAGTTGCGCACGAACTCCGGCCACTCTGCGGAGAGGAGGAGCCAGCGGTCAGGCAGGACCCGGGGCGG
>NW_026000130.1:4397298-4410067 GCF_001458135.2 Marmota marmota marmota | reverse complement strand
GGAGCCCGGGGCGGCACGCGGCCTTGACCGCGCTGGCCCCGCCCCGCCCCGGCCTGGGCCTGGCACCGCCTCTGGCCCTCCTCGCGGAGGAAGGTGGCACCACTTGGTGTCACCACGGGCCAGGCACAGCCCTAGGTATAAACCTGGGTAACTACGGCATAGAAAGATAACGTAAGAGACACACGACACAGAAATACACAATCATAGATGACAGAAAATGCGCATTACACTACATATATGAATATAGAAAATATGATAGGAAATATGTAAATTGTGTACACTACATAATTATACAAGATTAATATATAATATATGTGATATATGCATATTTTATACATATACATGCACATTTATATATCATATTAAATTACATAGAAGTATACTACATATATAAATACATGTGATATATGTGACATGTAATATATAAATAACCATGTATCACATATAAATAATATATTTATAATATAGAATCAGATGCATTAATAAATTATCTAGAACTTATATTAACATGTCAATTATGTATTATGGTGTATACCTACAATCATATATACATATATTTTGGGGGGGGGATACAGGAGATTGAACCCAGGGCACTCAGCCACTGAGCCACATCCCCAGCCCTATTTTGCATTTTATTTTGAGACAGGGTCTCACTGAGTTGCTTAGTACCCCTCTAAGTTGCTGAGGATGGCTTTGAATGGCGATCCTCCTGCCTCAGCCTCCGGAGTAGCTGGGATGACAGGCGAGCACCACCATGCCCGGCTATAATTGTATTTTCATAGCTATGCTAATATAGCTATCAACTCCACGTAATCCTCCCAACCTTATGGGGTTGGACATCATCATTTTCATTCAAAAGGAGAGGAAACTGAGGCACAGAGAGATTAAGTAGTTTGCTCAGGGTCACTCAGCTAATAACCAGCAGAGCCAGATCTGAGGTCAGGCAATCTGGCTTCAAGTTCTGGGCTTTTAACGGCGGCTGACGTGTCCCATGTGGCCCGAGCCCCTACTCGGAGGGTAATAATGGGGCTGTTGTACAGAGGAAGTAGGAAGCGCATGCAGCCGTGGGCATGGAGGCTCGAACCAGCTGTGACTGCTACCCTGTTCTCTTCTCAGGTGAGAGGAGGATGCTGGGAACAGAGAAAAGGAACTTCCACCTCAACTCTGAGCCCAGCTGGAAAGCCACAGGGCAGGTGCTCTGAAGTTCCAAACAGGCACTACTGCTTCCTGTGGGCTCAGTGCCACCCAGCACCTCCCTGGGGGAATGTGTGTGAGGACATTTATTATTAGTTCTTCAACTAAATCCGAATCTCCTGCTGGGTGATGGCTACCCATTGTCTCATTTAACCCTAACAACTACCCTGAAATCAGGACTCCTGTTCATTCACCACCAGGGAGGAGACTGAGGCTCAGAGAGGTGATGGGACTTGCTCAAGGTCACACAGCAAAGAAGCACCATCCAGATCAAGCCTGCCTGATTCCAGCCCCTGCTCTTTCCCAGGCACCCGCAGCCTCACCCTAGATACCTCCCGGGGCCTGGGACTCAGCAGGGGCCCAAGTGAATGACTGTTGAACTAAATTGAAATCCGAAAACCACCCTCACAACGTGATAAAGGGCTCCTTTTCCTTTGCAGAACACATCGGAGTTTGTGGAAGACTCCTGCGCCCCCGTCCCCTCCTGGGGTCCCACGGCTGTTTGAGAAATATTTATGGTGGTGACGGGAGAGTTTTTATTCTTAAAATAAATCATTTACAATGTCTCTGGCTAATTGGGCCCGTATTGTTACAATGGTTAAGGCCAGATGCAGCTGGTGATTAAGGAGGATCCAGTGGTGGCAGGGTCTGCTTTGCTTTCCCAGAATCTCCCCACTCCTGAGTCACCTCCAAGCACCCCTGGTGATTCAGGACAGCTGCTGTGGTCACCGGTCACTGGAGGTGACTGCGAGGTGACTGCTATGCCACCCAGCACCCCCCACACCCTCACTTCTAGACCCTGTCACCTCTGACCACCCTGAGAGATGCCAAGGGGTGGGGGTGGGGTTGAGGGTGGCCCTGGAGTAAAAGGAGGGGCTGGTCTGCATGGTGGCGGGTCCCTCAGGCAGCCCGGGTGCCCAGGCCTTGGATGCAGCGGGACAGAGAGGACATTCTGTTCTTGCTGATTGCAAACTTCTGGGGGAGACCAGGCTCCTCTGTCCCCGGTGTAAGCTGGGAATGGACGTGCTGGAGCCTCTGGGGGCGTCAGGGGCTACACGGGGCACCTTGCCCAATCTCACCCTGTCTCTCTAGCGGCCTGCGGAGTAGGAATGGCTAGCCCCACCTGAGACCCAGGCAAAGGATGCTCAGAGACATGAGGCGATTTGAATCCCAGGCAGGATTCAACCCACGTCAACCCCAGGCTGCACCTGGCTCCAGCTTCCACACCAACCCTGGAAGAGGACCTGCTGTGACGGGCTGTGGCCTTCCTTTTTTGTGCTGCGTCCCGGGCAGCTGTCTTCTACTCCACCCTCTGGGCCCTTAGCTTCAGCCTGTCACCTAGGACACGGGGTCTATTCATAGGTGACTTTGTGATCGGGTGGCCGGGGGCTCCACACGCAGTTCCTCTCCACCTGAGCCGGGTGACCTTGAGGATATTATTAGATCTCCTTGAGGCCCATCTGCAAATCAGCAGTCCAGATAAGGCCCCCCTCCTACAGATGTGGTGCAGATTGGGTGGAGTAAGGTCTGCAAAGGTCCCAGCACAACATCTGGGGCTCAGGAGGTGCTCTGTAAGCGTTGGTCATCTGAGCTGATGCTGGTCCCCCCCAGCATCTCTTGAGACCTCCGCAATGCCCCGCCATGTGGGTCTGAGCCTCCCTCCCAAAGCTCAGCAGATAGCCACGCTGTTTCTGCCACACATCTGTCCTCTGCACCCCCTCCTGTGGCCAAGCTCCCAAGTGACTTCACTGGGAAAAAGAAGAAAATTAAAACCCAAAGTCCTCAATTAACTCAGGATTCCTGGTCATTGATCACCGCCTGCAAATCTGGTAACAAAGGCACACTGAGCCACCCGGCCCCCCTCACGACTGCGGGTTCCACCAGAATCCCCGCCCAGGTGCGCCTGGCCATCTTACTGTCCACGGAGGAACCAGCCCTGACGGATGGCTTCCTCTACCTAGTTCCCCCTGGAATCATTAAACACAGTCTCTGTTTCATTAAGCAGATCCAGGACAATTCACCTTGTGTAATCAGATCACATAAAATTTTACTTTGGACTCGCTCCAGGGAGGTTGTAAAATTAATGTTGTGGAACCAAAGGGGGGGGGCGTAGGAGCCTCAATCCAGCCATAATTGGGAGGGGGGCAAAGGTAAGGGGGGAATGGGCCTACACAACAGCTGGGTGGCCTCTGCTTTTAAGGAGGGACCCTCCCCTCCCACACAGAGCGCATCCTAAAGCAGCAATTCTCAAACTTCCAACTGAGCTCAAAGCACTTGGGAATCCTGTTAAAATGCAGATTCGGATCCCCTAAGACGAGGCTGGGGCCTGCCTGAGACTAGTCGGTAACTCTCCTGGGTGGTGTAGGTGCTGCTGGTCCGCGGCCGCACTTTGAGTAGGAGAGGTGCCTAAGCCTGAGTTCACATCGGTAACTCCTGGAGGGCGGGGTCAACTTCAGAGGGCGGGGCCATCTGTAGGGGCGGGGCCAACTGCCCAGGGCGGGGCCCACAGCTGCAGAGGGCGGGGCCCACTCCCAGAGTTTCCGATCCAGGAGCAGTTGGGCGGAGCCTGAGAATTTGCATATCTAAGGAGCTCCCTGGCCAAGCTGTTGCTGCTGTGCAGACTCAAGAGCAAGGGTCTCAAACTCTGGATCCAGGGCAGAAGAGGAATCCGCAGGGTGGGGCCTGGGAGCACTGCGCTTTGGGGGGCTCTTTGCTTGAAGATCGGGGTCAGGCCTGGGAGGGGATGTTGGGAGAAGCCTCTTCCCCGACTGATGTGGGACCCTAGGCTGATAGGAGATGAGTGTGGAGGACCCCTGTCCACCACAGCCTCTAGGTTCAGCCTGTCGCAATTCCTTCCTTAGCGGTGATTTAAAGGTCCCAGCTGTTTTCAATTAGGAAAGAGAGGCGCGGTGGCTTCTGGGAATTAGGGACTTGTCTGAAGCTAAGGTGGGTGGGCGGGTAACCGGGAGAGGAGGACCTCTGGATGCACCAGGAGGCCAGCAACGTCCCTGGGGGGAGCGGAGCCTGGTGGGCAGGGCCTGGTTTGAATTCCGCTCGTCTGGGGCTTTAGCCAGGTGACGTGGCCCACCTGCGTGATGACAAGAGCCCTTGTCCCTTCCCGGGTTCCTGGAGGGTTTAGATGAGACAGCAAATGCTCAGGGCCCTGGGGCTTCTCTTGATAGCCACCCCCCCACCCCCGTGGCCTGGGAGTGAGGGCGGTCTGAGCCACAGAGCTGCCCTCTGGGGCCAGTCCTGACACTGTGTCCCAGGGACTGGCCTCGGTCTCCCTGTTAATAACAGAGAACCCAGGGTTGTCAGCCCCCTGCTCTCCGGAAGGAACTGAGAAGCTTTCAAATAGGCTGATGTCTCTGCTGCACCCGGGTGACGCTCAGGGCTGCAGCCTGGGCACTGGGATCCTCCCAGTTCCTCTGGGGGTTCCGACGGGCAGCCCAGGCTGCTCACCAGGGCTCCCGTGATCTCCCCCATCTGCCCCGGCTCTGGCAAGCAGGGGCCGTCCCCTGGGGCCCGCTACTGCCACGTGCACCCACAGACATCTCAGTCGCCCTGGGACCAGGGTTCACTCCCAACGGTCAGGCAGTTAAATAATTCAGAGGCCTCTTTTCTCCTGGGGACGAGTGAACACATGTCACCACTGTCCAGCTTCTAGCCCTCACCGACAGGGGGAGAGGGGCTGGGAGAGGGACACGCCAGCCCCCTCGGGGGGGGGGTAGCTGGGAACTTAGGGGCACAGCTGGTCAGGCAGGCCAAGGCTTTGCACGGAGACCACGTGGAGGAGGGAGCTGCCGACCCCGTGCTCTGCTCTGCTCTGTGGGGAGGGGCTGGGCTGGCCGCTGCCTGGTTCCTGGAGGCTGGACCAGGGGCCAGCTCCCATCAGCTCACAGTCACAGAGAACCTGTGGGTGTCAGCGGCTCTGGGCCAGGTGGCTCACAGCCACCAACAGCTCACTGACCGGGGCTCCATTCTAGATTGGAAATATTGCAGGTAACACACTTAGTCCCCTGACCCACCAGACCTGCCAGCTCAGCCCGCAGCCAGGCACAACCATCTACGTGAAGCCTGCCTTAGAACGCACTGTTGACCGTCTCACATAATTTACCAAATACTCTAAGGAAACAGAAAGACAGACTCGAGCCCTCGGATCTCAGGGCATCGTAAGTCAAACCATCGTAAGTTGAGGACCATCTGTGGTCCATTATCGAGGTGCAGGGCCCGAAGGCCGGAGCCCAGAGGGGCTCCAGAAACTGATCATCTGGTCTCACTGCGACTCTGAACTCACCGACCGGGGACCCCCCCATTCCCTCTCCCTCTGGGAAGCTCCCTGCCCTCTGTGAACTTGGATCACCTCAGCTATAAAATGGGGGATCATTGTTGTAGGGGTTGAAGGAGGTCAACTCTCAGTAAGGCTCAGTAGCAGTGACTATGGTGACAGGGATTATCACACTGTCAGTCTGGAGTTTTAAGACCTGGAAGTGTTGGAGACACTCAAGATGGCAGCAGTTGGGTCTGACTTCCAATCTCAGGCCACTGTCGGGGCTGGGCGGCTCTCTTTGCTGAGATGTTCAGCCACACAGCCACACAGCCCTGTCATCTACCAGTAGATCATCTTGGGGGTCAGCACTTCTTTCCCAGCTGTGTGACCTGAGGAGAGTCACTTAACCTCTCTGAGCCTCCCAACATTGGACTGTTGGGAGAATTCATGAAATGATGCTCTGAGAACCTGGGCTCTTAAGAGCTCATGGCCTGAGCCCCACCCCAGCCCTATTTTGTATTTTACTTAGAGAGGAGTCTCCCTGAGTTGGTTGCTTAGCACCTCCATTTTGCTGAGGCTGGCTTTGAACTCGCCATCCTCCTGCCTCAGCCTCCGAGGCACTGGGATGAGAGGTGTGAGCCAGGGCACCAGGCCCAGACCACGATTTAATGGCCCCTTTGCAGAGGTGCAGCCTGAGTTCCGGGTAGTCAAGGAGCTCTCCAGGAACGGGTAGCGCTGGGACTTCCGCCCAGGAGGCCGGCTGCAGAGGCCGGCCCTGTCCTACTGTGCCGGGCTGGTGGAGGCCGACGCTGGGGGTGTGGTGGTCGGTAGGTGGCAGAGCAGTTTGGCTCTGTGCACTCGGGGACAGCAACAGGACACTGGGCTCTTAGGAACGTCCTTCTGGGGTCCGTGCACAGGAGACCACCCGCCCCCGTCCCAGACCCCGGCCCCTCCCGGCCCCGCTGCGCGCCCAGCCTCACCTTTGCCCTTCCAGTGCGCGTGGGCTGCAAAGCCGATGTGGCCTCCATACTTGCGGTTGAACTCGGCCATGAGCGCCTTGTAGGGGTTGCGGATGAGCAGGATGGCGGCATCGAAGGCCTCGATCTCCTTCTGGCCGCTCTCGTGCGTCTTGATGCAGATGGTCCTCCCGCTGCGCCAGTGGTCGCGCTCGCCCTTGAACCCTGGGCGGAGGCCAGAGGTTGGGGCGGGGGAGCCGAGCCAAAGCCCCCCACCTGCCTCTGCGCTCCCCGCGCATCCTCGCCCTCCATCCCTTCGCGCAGCCACCTGTTCCTGCAATTCTGGAGCACCTACTATGTGCCAGGCTCTGCCATAGCAGCCGCTATTGGCAGGGTCTTCGCTGCCTGCACCCAACTGCCAACATGAGTTCCCCGGGAAGCCCCCAGTGAATGGGCGGGTCATTCAAAACCTCAGCTGACTGTGACCAGCCACCATCGGCCTTTCTCAGGGGGACTGAGACATCTGATAAAAAGGCCTGTTGTCCCAACGACTGGGGAGGCTGAGGCAGGAGGATCGCAAGTTCAAGGCCAGCCTCAGCAACAGCGAGGCCCTAAGCCACTCAGGGAGACCCTGTCTGTAAATAAAATACGAAATAGGGCTGGGGATGGGGCTCAGGGGTCCAGTGCCCCTGGGTTCATTCCCTGGTACCAAACAAACAACAAAAAGACCCAGCTCCAGGTGGACGCGTTGACAGGGAGGGTTTATATTTCCTTTTAAGTCTTTTTTATTTTTTAAAAGTTACAATTTTAGTAGACACCTTGCCCCATGAGTTGCTCTTCCTGCGATTCTAGAATATAAAAGTAGGGAGACTGGGGTCAGTCTAAACATACCGAGCCCTGGACGCTCCCAAGATCCTGATGAGCAGACTGGGGTCAGCCTGACCTTGGACTTGAAAGGCCCCTGGTGATTCCCAGGTCGTCAGAGATCACCTGTCACTGGTCAGTTGGAAGACAATGTAGGTTCCATACCAAGCCTCACACCGCTTATCTCACAGGCCTGTGGGCTCACTTTTGGAAAATCTGGGTCCAGTACTGACCGCCCCATCTTCCAGATGAGAAAGTTAAGACTCTGAGAGGTCGAGACTCTTGCCCCAAATCTCACTGCTGAGAAGCCTCCAGTGGAACTTTCAGACGGAAAGTTGGAGGCTCTGACTCTGCCTAGGGATTCAGTTCCTTCTCCCTGAGGTCAGGAGGCTGTGGGATCACGAGCCCTGGGCACACAGACCACTGTGCACCCGGAAAGTCGAGCTTTCCACGGGCAGATCCACGAGGCGGTCACTGTGTTTCTGAGGGAGAACAGAATCCTCCTTGTCACACCACCCTGAAGCAGGGGCCGTTGGAAAGGGAGCAGGAGATCAAGCCACTGTGGATCCTTGGCCTCAACGATCCTGAGGGAGGGTTAGGTTGTGGCTGAGCCGTGGGTTCCTCTGAGCCTTTCCCCTCTGGCCACTGCTCCAGAATTTGCCTGGGCTCCTCCCAGAAACCTCCCTAAAAACAGGGCAGCCTGGGTGTAGGAGCACAGGGCCCGAGTTCAAATCCTGATGTGAGCCTTCATCACGGAGCCTGGCACATAACAGGCACTCAGCCAATGACAGCTGAAGTCCACCAGAGGCCAATGAATATGACCGAGCTGTGGTTCCAGGACAGGCCCCGGCCTCCTGCCCTGCGACTCCAACCTCCCCAGTCTCTGCCTCCCCTCTGCTTCTCTCCCTGGAAAAGACATGCACCCGGAGATCTCCCCAGCTAGGGCTCAGGGATGTTTCCTCATCAGCCCCAAGCTGTGCTTGGCATCCAGACCATAATACTCATAGTCTGTTTACTATTGCTGAGCATGTTGCAAGTACCAACTTATTGCCTTTGACAACCTCATGAGGTAAGTATAGTTACCTCTTATTTGTATATGGTCATGCAGGATCAGAGAGGTACAGTTACTTGCCCAAGGTCACACAGCCAAAAGAAACTCACTTCCCCAGTAAGATACCTAGGGATTTTTTGCCCTTGTGATAGAGTAACAAGGACGTGGGCTTTGGAATCAGGAAAGGATAGGGCGTAACCCCTGGTGGACTGTGTGACTTTGGGCATGTTATTTCCTCTCTCCCAACCCAGGTTTGCTGTGCAGGGTTAGACCAGACCACACACCAGGCACAGGGGCCAGGAGAGCATCTGCGGTGCTCTGAACCTCCACGAGGAGCCTGGCACACGGTTGGCGCTCCGAGAGGGGCACTGCCGATGCTCCTCGTGGGGACCTTCCGGAGCCCAGAGAGCCTCCCCACTCGGTCTCCTCACCTTTATTGTACAGGGACCCGTCAAAGTAGTAGCTGCCAGTGTAGAAGCCGGTGGCCAGCTCGATGAGGTGACGGGCCCACGTGTTGCCGGCCCCTGGGAAGCTGGCCAGAGCGATCAGCTGCTTGGACCTGGCCGGGAGGAACCTTCTGTCCATGCAGCGATTGTCTGAAAAGAGTTGGGCACAGACAAGGGTCAGCGGCTGGGCAGGTCGGGCCTGTCCCAGGGGCACAAGGGTGTGAGTCTCAGCCCCCCACCCCACCCCACCTCCCACTTCTCAGCTCAGACTTTCATGGGCCTCGGTTTCTCCATCTGTAAAATGGGGCCACGGCTCTTCCGCAGGATCCAGGCAAGGATTAAATGAGATAGTGCAAGAAAAGGGACTAGCAGGTGCTCAGCACATAGTAGGGATCCAGGAAAGCCGCTGGGTGGGTGGAGCCTCTGCGCCCTCCGTTTCCCCCAGCAGAGCGAGCCCTTCGCCTTCTCCCCCAGCCTTTCCCCCAGCGGCCCCATCTACACGGGACCCAGCCCAAAGTTGTCACCTTGACTTCCAGGACCTGAGTGGCAGGCCCGGCCACACCCAGGCGCCCCTCCCGCCCGCCGCCAAGGCAGGCTCTGCCGGTCCCTCTCCGCTGCCTCCTGCCTGCTTGGTCCTTGGCTGTCACAGGACCTGGGACTTCGGTCCCCCCCACTGACTCCAGAAGCTGTCGTCACTGCAGCTTCAGGTCTGTCTCCTGCCTTCCCGGAACACAGTCACAGTGGCTCAGCAAGAGCGACGCCCCATCGTGGGTGATTTTATCCTGGTGCGAACATCCGCGCGGACTTAGACCAACCGAGCCCGCCCCGCGCCTGCGCTCTGGGGCGCAGCCTGGTGTCCCGGGCTGCAGGCCCCGGTGGCGGCAGGTGACTGTCCTGAACACAGTGGGCAACTGTCACGCATAATGCGCCTTTGTGCATCAGGGCCTGTCGCCAACGGAGAAGGCACAGGACGAAACTACTAGGCCACAGGACCTGGTCACCTCCCTTACAACCTGAGGGGACTGTCAGAAACCCTTCCCGTAGATGACCTGTGGCTCCCCACGACCTTGGCAGATGCTCCCGTGGGCGGATGAAGGGGCTTGTGGACGGGTGGACTGGTCTGCAGGGTTTCCGTGCGGGTTAAATGACATGATGCAGGGAATCTGTCCCTGCTCTAAAGGGCTCCAACGGGGTTGCTCTTTCTTCGCAGCCCTCAGTCCTCCCATCTGTAGGTTGGGTTGGCCGAGTGCCCTTCCGATGTCCTCCACCCTCTGGCCTCCCGAGGCCCTTGGGGGCCACTCCCCGCAGAGCTCATGGAAAACGGCCCGGGACCTCCCACCGCAGCCCTGAGGAGCCTCTACAGCCCAGTGGCTTCTTCTGGTCCCCGCGTCTGGAAGGAAAGCCGCCCTGCAGCCCAGGACCACCGGCCCGCCACAGCCTCGGGTCCCCAGTTGTCGCGCCCCGTTCCATGTCCTACCTGCTCTCAGCCCTCGTCCCACGGCCCTGCTAAGGTCCCCAGAGATCGCGCAGCGCCACATCCAGCCCGAGCACAGGTCCCTGGACTCCCCTGCAGCTGCAGATCCCTCTTCTCTCTGGTAATTCACCCCAAGATTTCCCCTGGGTCCCCGCTGTCCTGCATTAGCTGCAGCTTGTTGAAGCCCTACTGTGAGCCTTGCTGATTTATCGCGACAGCCTTTGGCAGGGTGGACGGGTCTGAAGTCTTCGATTTCAACCCCAATTCTGCCACTTGTTTCTTGGACCATCTTGAAGAAATGGTTCCACGGAGCCTCAGTTTCTGCAGCTGTAAAATGGACCCACGGACCACGCCCTCAGGGCCAGCCATGGGGGCTCTGAGCTGTGGCTGCGGGGTAGGGGCCACCTCCACATGGAAGCCAAGTGCTGACCTGAGAGCGGCTCTCACAGGATGCGCCGCTTCAAAAATCCCAAGGAAACAGCCCAGTGCAAGGCTTGCAACCGACTCCATGCGTGGGAAATGAGGGGGACCCGGGAAAGGGCAGGGGAGGGCTTGATAATGAAGTCAGCCCGGCACAAGGCCGACCGGCGGGACGTCCCTGAGCACAGGCTGCTCCCTCGGGATCCTTGTTCTCGTTCCCGAGGTCTGACTTATTTTATATAATGATGGGCTGGGCGTTGGGGGGCCGGGAACTGGCTCCTTCCTTTCTTCTGAAAACAGAATGCTCCATTCAACCCTTCCTGGGAGATCAGGAACAACCCCGAGGACAAGACTCACTCTCCACGCTAAAGAGGAAGCAGATTGGGTTGCTCAGCCTCTGAAGTCAGGCAGAGTTTGCGGGGAACAGTGTTATTCAGCCCGAGAAGCAGAACGCCCTGGGTTTCCATCCTGGACCTTCATGTCACTGAACTTGGCTCTTGGTCTCTCCGAGCCTTAGCTTCTGCACTCATAAAACAGCTCATAAACCTCACGGGATTAAATAGGATGACGAATGTAAAAGATTCTCAATGTCTGTTGCAAAGCTGTGGTCAAACGCTGCAGTCTTGGGACCCTGATTGCCTGGGTTTGAATCCCAACTCTGCTCTGTCTTAGCTGTGTGACTCTGACCAAGCTTCTCAACCTCTCTGTGTTATTATCTCATTTGTAAAAGGGTCATCACAGCCCTTAAGTCATTCGGCTGTTGGGAAGGTCAGGTAAGTGAAGGCAGGTAGAGGGTTCCTATGGTGCTGGCCACACAATCAGTGTTCAATAATGATCTAGTTCTCCTCAGGAGCATCAGAGCTGAGCATGCGCAGGTGCATGATGTGTGGCAGGCTCTTGGCAGCCTGATGAGCCACTGAGGCTCAGACCTTCCCAGCGCGAGGGAACTGCCAGGCTGACAGGGAACAACTGAGAAGCAGCGATGGCCTGGGGGCAGGACACTGGGAATGAGCAAGCTCATCAATTAGAGACTCTGTCTCTGTTGTTGAAAAGACTCCAGCATCTATGTGGGCCACATCAAAGTGGCTCATGGTCACAGCACAATTAAGCTGTGCAGGATCCTCTCCTCTGACCGCAGAGATGCAGCTCCCAGACCAAGCAACACCCCCGCCACAAACACGCTCCTCCTTTTCGGGTGGAATGTACACAGCCCAGGGCCGCGCTGGCTCACAGCTTCCCCAGGACGTCAGCCACCACGGATCAGCCAGTTGGCCACTGCTGGTGCCCTCAGCCAAACAAGAGGCAGCCCCTAGAGTACTTCTGTGCAAATCAGAAAAAGGAACTGTCCCTGCACTGGGCTGATGTGCTGCCATCTGGGACGTGCGCACACAGGCCACCAGGCTGGCTCGTGGGCACTGTTTTTATCATAGGCCACACTTGTGCAGTACCCAACCTGCCCATCCACACATGGCAACCTGGTTACTGGGAGGGGAGCAGGAGGAGGTGTTGTATCGACTCTCCACATTTCGGAGGGGGTGGGGAGTGTTCTTCACACCCTGGGTAGAAGTTTCTAGCAAGAACTCTGGAGGCCTGAAAGCAAATTGATTCCTTGGATGCATCATTGTGGCCAGTTCCCAACCCATCTGGGTCTCAGTCTCTCATCTGTAAAAGTGCCCTGGTCGTTGGTGCGCTGGTGTCGTCTGTCACTGAGTGAGATAAGGCTCCCTCTGAGGACAGGGCATGGCGGATGGGCAGGCGAAACTCAGGGGCTTCCTCTGGGCTCCAGCAAGGGATGCCCCTGGGAGCCACGCGCTGTTTGTGATGCCCCAGGAGACAGGGTCATAAATAGTGTGACTTCAGGCAAATCCCTCAACTCGGGCCTCAGTTTCCCTCCCTGAAAGAGGGCACAAGACTGTCCCCACCACTGAGAACAGCTGAGAAGATCCAGGAAAAAGTGCACATGAAGGCATCTGTGCCGAATTTGGCACAGAGTAAAACTCAAGGTCTCCCCAGTGCTGCTGCTCACCACCACCATCACCGCCACCATCACCACCACCACCACCATCACCACCATCATCACCACCATCACCATCA